>NC_056735.1:585787309-585859809 GCF_019279795.1 Protopterus annectens
CCCTTTACCCCCCCGTGTTACACCGCGCACACATCCTTACACGGTGTTAGCTAGGCTGATTCATGCTAAAACGCCAAGACACCGCCTTACACACGCACGCCCACGCAAAACCGTTGTAAACAGTTTGCAACACGCTCCCACATGTTGAACCCGCCTTACACGCATCGCGCCGCTGCTCATGCACATATATCAAGAAACTTAGAGTGTAGGGATAGCGTATGCCCTCAATTTCTTGACATTCCTAGTGTTCTGTTGGGACACACCTCCCTCCCTGATGTCTGTCTGTCATCTCTTACCTTACATTGCCCTCCAATCTGGTACATTTCTTTCTATCCTTCCCCCCCATGATGTCACCTACCTCTTACTCTGTTCCTCCCCTTCTCTAACTCTTACACGACTCAGAAAGTGCTCATTACTTATGTGGCAGTGTGATTCAGTATTGTAAGCCTCATTTACATAGGATTGCCTAGTAATGCTTAGTTACATATCTTACACGGAGCTTCCCCCCCTTGACAACCACTAAACGGAGGCCATATTGTTTTTGCTCTGCAAGTCCCTCCATTGACATTTCATGTAATATATAAATCCCACAATTGTGGGCTTATAAGCTTCGGTTTTCAGTTTTAGGTAGCGCACTCCGCTTTGCGGGTGTGCTACAGTTAAACACATAAATCCGTGGAAAAAAAAAGTTATATAACTTTTTTTGCAACTTTCATGCCAATGGCCACATATTTGGCCATTGGCATGCTTAATGTAACAAATGCACCCTTTATTTGGAGCTGACATAGCTCCGTTTTAATTTTGCAGAAATGTACTCAGTTGTCAGCTGAGTACATTTCTGCAACACGTCCGTTACACGGACTGGTTTGGGCTTCCTGGATCGCTCACATACCTCATTTGCGTATCTTGGAGCTGCAAATGAGGTATTGAGCATTTCCACCTTCACTCGGTAAGAGACGTGTTAGCTGTCTCTTACACGGAGATTTGGGCTGTTGCTGAATCAGGAGGCTTACACGGAGGCTTACACTACTCTTAAACTCCGTGTAAGCCTTCCTGAATCTGGCCCACAGTTTTTACGAGGAACAGACCAAAAATATGAGGCAAAAATCTGGACATTCTGTGAAAATCTGTACAGTTGAGAGGTATGATGAGATCCAACAAAATGACCTTATATAAATCTCACATACACAGTAATGTGCAATCATGTAACATCAACAGGCATAGGTAAGCAAGCTAGGAATGTCAAACACATGCACATATACTGTCCTGCCAATGTGGAATAAACAACTGCAAGTATATGTCACACACCCTGCTTATTACTGAGCAGAGGATGTTCTTGTAAGCATCATTGCAACACATCAACAATATGTCAGTGAATGCTCGCATGTCAAAGGTACAATGGTGTTTCAGTATGTATTGGACTATGTGCAGAGACATGTACAATTGTCAGTTAATGTGTACAGGCATTGCTGGAAGGTGTGAACTTATGAGCATAAGGAATGGATGTGGAATTGTAGCATGCAGCAAACATGGTATACTGTACTGTTAGTGAATAAATTATCCTTACCACTATTCATACATTAATGTTACATTTGCATTTATTGCAATCAGAAAAGGGGGACTGCCCATAGGTATTACATACCTTTATATGTCCTTACATAGCATCAGCATTGCATACACATGGCAGATAACCAGACATCATACCAGTGGGACAGCATGACTGCCATCCAAAACACATGGAGAATTATATGTCTTTCTGTTGCACATACATGATATGGCAATACATAAATCATAACCATACCACTGTGTTAGGACTAGATGGACAATATGTGTTCTCTGTCAGTTTCCCTCAGTAAAACACATTTACAGGCTAATTGTTGCATAAGTAGCTGCAGGTTAACTGCCACAGTGCATGGACAGCTGAATGTGGGAGAAATGTGTAATGTATTAATGTGTGTCATCCACACATTGAAACATAATTAAATGTCACACAATGATATCTACATGATATGTTTGCACATGTAACATATAAGTATGGCAGCTACATGGTATACGTGCACAACAGTGAATATACAGTCCAATCAATTATATGGCAAATAGCATGTCGGTAGCATTACACAACTGGAGCACACAGACAATACTTACAGACCTGAGGGACCATTCTGATAGGGATGAACACTGTGATTCTTCTCTTGGGCTCCAGAATAAGTTGTGCATAGCCCATGCCATAACCTGGAAAACTTTCCTCATCATGTCTCTCATCTGTGTTTGAAACACATCGATTACAACCTCCTGGATCTGCTGCCAATAATCATATCTCTGTTGTTCCTGGTGTCATCTCCTCCATGGTGCAGCAGGGATGATGCTCATGCATAAGCCACAAATACAGCTACAGATACAGGAGAGCTTTATTCACCTCTAGCATCTCGGCAAATGCCTTCAAGGAGTATATACAAAGTCAAGAAAGCACATAATATATAAACTAGCCAATAAAACAATTAACACAATAAAAATCAATTAATTAAGTACTTCCAGCTCAAAAAACGAAAGAACACAAACTGGTAACCACAAAAAATCCCCAACAGACGAAGAAACCAGCCACTTGTAAACTTAAGTTTACAAGTACTTCCAGCTAAAATCTGTATTTAACCTCTTAGGGGCTAATGTATCATACTTAACACTGGTTCTTTATATAGCAATTTATATTTCAAAGAAACCAACTCCTCCAAACATGCATCAATATGTTGAAAAACACAACCTTTAAGAAGCCTAAAATCACTACAATGATAATTTTTAAAGTGGAGTTAAGGGACTATCACAACATTTATTTATGTCCCGAATATGCTGCTGAAACCTCACCTTAAACATTCTTTGACTCTCACCCACATAACATTTATCACATAGACACAAGAATATAAATAACACTAGCAGTATTACAAGAAAAACTTTGACTAGGACAAAAACAAAGCCCATTAGTTTTTGAAAAGGTATTAGCAACATGAGAACAAATGGAACAAGTCCCACATGGAAATGTACCTTTTCTAAGACGGGCTAACCTATTAACTTTAACATCTGGTGATCTGATCTTACTGTGTACCACCAAATCACCAATACTATGCCCTTTCTTATATGAAATCGAGGGCGCCATCTGAATAATTTTGGCAAGTATACTGTCTTTAAGCAACATTGGCCAAAAATAATCCAAAATACCTTTAATTCTGCTTCTAAGTATATTAGAAATAGTAACAAAATAAATGTCCCTTTTACTATCATTATAATCACTAAAATCCTGAAATCTCCAAATATGCTTAAAAAAAGAAGGTAAAAAGAAATTCTCATCATTGATCATTTCTTTAAAAGACTTCATATAAACTATCCCCTGGACTCTCAAAAGCTTGCACAGCATGCATGATCAGTGTAAGGGGTAATGTCAGCAGCCAAGGGATCCACGTATGTGCTCGTTTGACGTGTGCGAGCACTCTAGCACTACTGCTGCACGTTCCCAGCCCCTATATGCAAATTACCTCATTTGCAGGTGAAAACCATGCAAATGAGGTAAATCTGCTATCAAGGAAGTAGGAATCAGGTCGTGCAGAACTAGCGTAATATGCAGAAACGTACTCAGTTAGTAACCGAGTACGGTTCTGCAAAATCCAAAATGGGGACATGACAGCTCCAAATAAAGGCTGCATATCATTGAGGAAGAATGCCAATAGCCAAGTATAAGGCAATTGGCATTGCAAACAATGCAAAATGTAGAATACAATTTTTATTATATGTCTACCGATCACGGCTGTTGAAGCATAGGCAGCAGCGCGCAAATGGGATCGGTAGGGAAATAAGAAAATAAACCTAAAAAAAGCAGTCTAACTAAAATCAGTATTCTGCCATGCAAGTCAATGGCATTAAAAATACAACCTGGCCAGTGAATAGTGGTTGCTAAGGGGGGAGGCACAGTGTGACACATGTAACTATGCATTAGCAGGCAATCCTATGCAAATGAGGGGAAGGATATTGAATCCCAGTTTTCCCCAGCATGTGAGGCAGGTCCCAACAGTGTAAGAATATGAATAGCTGAGTGCAAGACTAGGAGGTAGGTGACATCATGGGTGGGTGTGTCAGGAATACTACAAGCAGATTGGAGCCCTGTGGCTCAGGCATGCTCCCAGCTTATCGCAACCAAGCTAGGGGGTGTGTCTAAACCCACCCAGCACTCTTTACAAAGTGCAAGCGAGTGTGCACGCCGTGCACCGGGATTTACAGGAAGAAAAAAGAAGTTAAACCAGGAAACAGCAGCAGTGTGCACATCCGAGTAATCTGTTTGAGCGGCGTGGCCCCGGGCCCAAACAGAAGGGCAATGGGAAGGGAAATCAGCAGTAGGAAGGTAACCAAGGAGAAATAGCATATCTGGCAGGTGAAATGTATCAGAAGCAGCCAATTACACAGGCAGCAGCCCAGCCCAGAACACTACTATAAACTAAGTAATCACCTTCCCCACTGTTTTTCCCCACACTCTACACCACCGGTGCATACAAGTGGGGAAATTTTAACAAACAAACCTACAAAATGAGAAGGGTTGCAGCAGGCAACATAGAACAACATGTGTAAGAGGTGGAGGGTGGTGAGGATGTGCATGCTGCTGAACAACTCACAGTAAGGAGACAGAGAAGAGTGTACAGACCAAGGGTAATCTACCAGGGGCTACATGAGTTGGAGATAGTGGATAGCTATAGGGTAGACAGAGACCTTCTGCAGCAAGTAGTTGAGCTGTGCCGGCCACACCTGACACACCAAACAGAACGAGGGGAACCCATCCCAGTGGATACCAAGGTATGTGTAGGCCTAGGTATACTAGCCACAGGTACCTCCCAAAGCACAACTTGGGATAACATGGGGATCTCACAGGCATTAGCATCCAGAGTATTCCACCAGTTTCTGGTTGCCATGTCAGCACATGCCAGTGAGCATGTATATTTCCTCAACACCCATGAGGTGTTGACCAGCAATATGCATCTCTTCCACCAAATAGCAGAATACCCAGGGGTAGTGGGTGCTATAGACTGCATGCACAAATGCAAAGCACCACCTGGTGAGCAGGGTAGGATGTTCATCAACCGCAGGGGCATCCCCTCCATCAACTTCCAGGTCATATATGATGCCCAGGGCATTATAATGAATGTGTGTGCTGGCTGCCCTGGAAGCTATGACAATTCCCACATATGGCATCTGATGCAGCTGTACCAGAGATTTGCCAATGGGGACATCCCCTACGGGTACCTAGTGGAGGATGCTGGGTACACACTGGAGCCATGGCTGATGACACTCATCAGAAATGCACACACATCTGAACAACAATGCCATAATGAGGCACACGCACAGGCCAGACATATAATAGAGTGTGTGTTTGGCATTCTCAGGTCACAGTTCCAGTGTTTGGACACATCCAGTGGAGCCTTGCAGTATTCACCAGCTACATGTACCCAAATTGTTATGGTATGTGCGATGCTACACAATATGATCCTGCAGAAACAGCTGCAGCAGGAACAGCATGGAGCAGGGCCACACAGACCCCCACCAAAGCCAATACCTGCACAGGCAAAGAGTGACCCAGATGAGGAAGACCCTGAGCCTGAGCCTGCCCCAGTAGGCAGAAGGAAGCGTGCCCAGTATGCCCTGGCCCTGGCAAAGAGGCAGCGCATAGCACATGCACTGATACAGTAGGGTCCCAAGGAATGACACCTCCCTCCGGCTCACACATACAGTAAAAGGGATGCCAAACATGACACCACCTGTGCTCAATCATGTATTGGGAGTGTTCTATGTGCATCCAACATAGGCAGCCCTCCAGCACCATCCGCAAGTCTGGCACACCCACAAGGTATGTCAATTAATCTACCAATTGCAAATGGAGCAGAATGTGTTGTCACCTGTAGCTATGGTATGGATGTGAGCATGCAAGGGAATTGGGTGTCTGAATGTTACGGCAGCAGACAGTAGACACCCATAGTGGCACCCTGACATGTGTAACACATACTGGAGTCACCACAGTAGCCAGTACTACACAATGTGACAAAAACCACTGCAGGAAATGTGCTGTGCGAAATGTGTGCCCATATGACCAATACATGCCAGTCAGGATGGTTCACATACCCAACAACAGTTGCAGCCAGCAGGACAGGTGGACACAAACCCAAACAAAGCCTGTGCCATGGCCCCAGAATGATGGCTAGGGTTAACACCACCCCCAGGCCTACACAGACAGACCACAGCAAGGCAGGCAGTGGGATGCCAGTTCTAAAGGGTAAGACGTCAGACAATAATATGTAGGGCAACCAAAGCAATGATCTGTAGTACACTTGTGTGCCTCTGGACAGCATGATAGTTAGCAATACAAAATGAAATGGAGTACATGACATACTAGTACAGTCATAGAAAATGTGTACAAGTGTCACTTGTACCCTCTCATCCTACATAGCAATGTAATGACAGTCAGGTGTGCCCTCTCCCCTCCCATGTAGACATGTAGAAACAGTCAGGTGTGCCCCTACCCCCAATCTAGAGTAGAAATGTAGTAACAGTCAGGTTTGCCCCCCCAAGCCTGTGTAGAAATGTAGTAACATGCCCGAGTAGGTATAATACGAGTGGAGCAGAGATGCCCAGAGGTAGCCAAGGTAGCAGGATAGGTTGTAGCATGTGCACAATATGCAGGTCTGTGTGTGTGTTCGGATGGTGTGTGTTTCATATTGTGTGAGAGTGGTCAGTATGTATGCATGTCGAGGTAAGACCTGGTGGCTATAGCCTAGTTCTGCTGAGGACAGGTACAAGCACTCACAACTGCAGTGCCAAGGACAATCCCCACCAGTATACCACCTGCTAGCAGTAAGCCAATGTAAATTTATGGTGGTGACATGTGTCACCATCTGAAAGACTGACATTGCATGGCTGTTGGGCTAGATATACAAGCAGTACACAAGGGAAAGTACCCCAGATATACAGTATACATTGTATCACTGTGAAATGGAGACACCCTTGGAACTGTACATACAAGTATGCATCACAGCAACTGGTCCTGTAGAAGGGGATACCGGTGATGCCCATCCAAACACCTGCAGATCACAAAGGAGGTAGGACTGATGTATTGGGAAACAGCTTGTGTACCTGCACATGCCAGCATACCTGGAATGCCCCATGCATATCTGTGTGTCAGATGCAAGTAGTGTCCAAAGCACACATGCACCCAGCTCATGCAAACACCACCCACAGGTACCTCTCTGGCCATATTCCTGCTGTGGGGAATGGGTACAGTATGACCTCTCCTGTACATGGCAGTAGTGGAAGAATGCAGAATGCAGTGCAGGTGTCCCATGCAGGTGTGTCCCTAGCTGTACATAGCACCCTGCCAGCATCCACACCACCTTATCAAGACTGATAGAAGGAATTTGCATGAACACCTTTCACACCTACCCTGTCACCCCAGGGGAATATACTGTATGGTGGTCTGTGACTGTAGGCCTGACAGAATGCAATGGCTTGCCACATGTGGCTCGCAGCAACACCTAATTCCCCACAGGCCTCTGCCAAAGGCCTGTGTCTCACATGAAGTGCCAATGCATGTTAAGTCATGGACATCCAAATAACAACATAACACACTCTACATAAGCCATATGCAAGGCCATGTGGACAAACCACAGTAATATGTCCACCATGTTCACTGCATGAACTGTGGACCAACACTAACACAAACCTGTGATGGGGTGATACCCTTAGGGAAAGTATCAGAGAATGTATGCATAATGCATGGAAGAAGTTAGAATAACAGGGGGGGGGCATGGCCAGCATGGAATGTTCAGGGTCTGACACCAAACTGTGTGCCCACACTATCCCTGGCTGCAAATACATAAATGGGTGGCTACACACCTGCCTATACACCACAATAGGGTTAATGTCCTGACTCATGGTCCGTGCCTGTGGGCAACCTCTGCAAATCTGTACAGCTGTGAGGCATTGCCATGGCAAGATAAGCCCATACTGTCTTGTCAATGAGTGTACAAGTATGGTATCCCTTGCCAGCACTCTACCAAGGTGCTGAACTGGATACACAGACCCAGCAGCAAGTGTCTGCAGCTCCCCCTCCAGAATGGCATAACTTACCATGAATACGTAGGTGTCTGCCCACAATATCGGACACAGCTGCCGTCACCCTTGTTCCCAAAGACAGCACTGTGATCAAGAATGTCTACCTGGCAGTACATGAAGACAGAAGATGTCACTGTGTATAACAGTGCACATGTCTGAGTACCTCTGCTAACAGCGATACCATGCAGCTGAAACAGCACAGACACAATCACCTAAAGTACATACTATCCCCTGCACAGTCTGTCCCCATATTGCCAAATAATCAATGGATACCCAGCAGAAACACCTTGCTACCTGTATGTGTGCAACACAAAGGTCTGCACTGGAGTACAAACTACCTGGTATTGATCTACACATTCTATACAGAACGGCATACTGGGCTTCCTCACACACGTAATCAAAAGAAGCCCATGTTTGCAAACAACAGTGGAGCAGAGATATCTGGAAGTCGCAGATGTTAGTGCAGACACTCCTCAGTATGCACCACTCATGCTTTGCACACACAGTGGATAGGAATACATGCATATATCCAAGGACAATACAGTATAATAAGCCAAATGTACACATACATAGATGTGTGGGAGAGAGTGACTGTGACAAGGAACCAACCATTATGAGGCTTGTCCCACCCAGCACACAGCCAAATGACTACAACCACATGATGCTCAGATGTCACTCACTGTAGATATTAGCGACCGGTATCTGTCAACATTACGGACTATGTCGTGCAAGTGCTATCTCTGCAACATGATTGTACAAGGAAGTAGTCATCTAGCAGCTGTATACACGTACCTGTGGAATATAACCCTGCATGTGCCAGCATGTGGTGCGTCAACCTCTAGATGAATGGGTTATGGCCAATGCACACACACTGCCTTCCCCATAGCCCTACTATGACAAACCCGCTGAGGTCATCCACTTTGAAATACACCCTTGGGAAAAGTATTGCCCAGTAATTTCCAAATTTCCATAGTGTGTCCCGTAACTGTGTACTGCTGTAGTGTGATAAAGTAACTAGGTAGGTGTTCTAACCCCAGACATAGCAAGTGAGTGTATGTGTGTGTGTGTGTGTGTGTGTGTGTGTGTGTGTGTGTGTGTGTGTGTGTGTGTGTGTGTGTGTGTGTGTGTGTGTGTGTCTGTCTGTGTGTGTGTGTGTGTGTGTGTGTGTGTGTGTGTGTGTGTGTGTGTGTGTGTGTGTGTGTGTGTGTGTGTGTGTGTGTGTGTCTGCCTGTCTGTCTGTGTTTGTCTGCGTAGAGAGCAATGATTTTACGGTAGCCACACTCCTTACAATTCCCATACTCTCAACTTTGGCAAGGCTGCTGATGTCACACACCTAGAAATACACCTCTGTGAAGGTTGTAGCCCAGTAATCTCCATAACACGTCCAGTAACTGCATACTGCTGTAGAGTGATAAAGTAACTAGGTAGGTGTTCTAACCCCAGATATGGCAAATGTGTGTGTGTGTCTCTCTGTCTCTGTCTGTTTAGAGAGCAATGCATTTTAGGGTAGCCACACAAATTACAATTCCTATACTCGACTATGGCAAGCCTGCTGATGTCACCCACCTAGAAATACACCTCTGGGAAGGTACAGCCCAGTAATCACTGTAGTGCGTCCAGTAACTGCGTACTGCTGTAGAATGATAAAGTAGCTAGGTAGGTGTTCTAACCCCAGACGTGACAACTGTGTGTGTGTGTTAGTGTGCGTGTCTGTCTCTATGTACAGAGCAATGCTCTTTAGGGTAGCCAGGCTCCTAACAATTCCTAACCCTGACCTTGGCAAGGCTGCTGATGTCACCCACCTAGGAATACACCTCTGGGAAGGTAGTAGCCAAGTAATCTCCATAGCATGTCCTGTAACTGCATACCGCTGGATTGTGATTTAGAATTGTGGCAGGGTTCCATCCCCACCCATGGCAGTTCTGGATGTTTTGTATGTGCCCATGTTTGTATACGGAGCAATGCATTATATGCTAGTCACATGCAGTACATTTTACATGGCTCACTCCAGCTGATGTCATCCTTCATGAAAGACAGCTTTGGGGAAGGAGTTCCCTAGTAATCCTCATGGTGCATCCTATAACAGCTCCTTGCTGTAGTGTGGTATAGACCTCTGTCAGGGGTTCTATACCCCACATGTCAGTCGTGGATGTTTTGTGTGTGTCTCACTGTCTGTGTAGAGAGCAATGCATTTTAGAGTAGTCACCCACAATACATTTCAAATGGCCTACTTTGGCAGTCCTGCTGATGTCATTCATTGTGGAATACACCCTTGAGTACTTCAGTACTTCAGTAATGTGCGTGACACGTACTATAACTGTGTAGTGCTGGGGTGTAATAAAAAAAGTTAGGTATGTGTTCTACTCCCAGACATGACAGGTGTGCGTGTGTGTGTGTGTGTGTGTGTGTGTGTGTGTGTGTGTGTGTGTGTGTGTGTGTGTGTTCGTACCTTGTATCCTGTGTAGAGGTGGTTCTGAGTGTGTGACACCTGTGGCCAATATGGAGTGGGTTCTGCATATTTCCTATATGGCAGCCCTGCTATATAACACAATGCCCACCGTACAGGGATAACAGATGTGAAATAGCTGAGAGGCTGGGGTGCAAAGTCATACCCATACATGTGACATCAAGACCAGGCAATCACATTTAACAACCCCAGTATTACCCAGAGCACACTCCCAACCCATGCCTCATATGCACACACATGCCTAGGCAACAGCCAATATGTGGGTAGTACACTGCATATTAGCCACTGATAGTAACCTTGGAGTGATAGCAGTGGGCTACAGAGAGCATGTCCCCTGTCCATCTGTCCAATATGCAGGTACATGCTGACAGTGCACCTCCCCCATGTTCCCCAATGGACACCTGCACCACCTATGGTGCCATCACATGTGTCCCACAATAGACATACCATGCCTGACAACATGCCCTGTATGGACAGTTGCCACTGACATCAGGGAATGCTGTCAGCATGCTATCAATGTAGGTGCAGGTAAACCTGGTGCATATTACCAGTCCCCACCACAGGGGGCAAGACTGGCACATATGATGATATTCTGTGTTCACAACATGGGCCAGACACCCCAGGTACAGTTCTACATGTCACTGTACATACATGTGGGAGGTGTGCACATCCCAGACACCGTCCATGTCATGGGGTAAGGAACACATACATGGCAAGCAATGCACAGCATTGGCCACACACAATAGTCACCCAGGTGACTGGATGTTGGATACAATACCCACCTGTGTGGACAAGAATGGAAACT
The DNA here is from genome assembly GCF_019279795.1 of Protopterus annectens. Classification (NCBI taxonomy): domain Eukaryota; kingdom Metazoa; phylum Chordata; order Ceratodontiformes; family Protopteridae; genus Protopterus; species Protopterus annectens. The sequence continues at coordinate 585,798,718 of NC_056735.1, forward strand.
ACAGCCCTAAGACACAATGTATAGCCTGCTGCCACAGTCGACCACCACAAATCTGTGCAGACATGCACCCATGCATGCCAGTACTGGCACCCTGTATGTTTGTCTGTGTGTTGTATGGTGTGTATGTTCACAGCCACACTCACTACAACCCCCCATGTGCATACAGAAGCATGCTGTCAGATGTCAGATACCTCCTCATACCCTTTGCTCATACAACCTCCGTATGACCCATGTGGTACATGTGGTACCTGCACAGTGAAGTGTTGTGGCAATCCCACTACCAATGAGTTGCACCCCTGGCCCTGCCAAGTGTGTCGATGTGTGCATTTCCCTGTGAGAGTGTGGCTGTGTTGATGCTGGCACCTGTTCATGCTGACAGGCACATGTACATCACCTACCATATACCTACCGTATCCCTGTTGCAGATGTCACGCACCATCACAGATATGTTCTGAAGGCTCCACAACAGATAACCCATGTGGTACATCCAATAACTGCATCAAACTGTGAACACAGTGCATAGTTGTCAGGGGTTTGATACCCTGTGCTGGTAGGTGTATGACACAAACAAGCTGCAGTTTTACTCCCCCATCCCTCCCTGACATGTATTTGCCTCTATCTGCCTCTCCCACTCCCTCTCTGGTGGATGTGGAGACCTACACCAGCTTTGCTTATGCAGCAGCATGTGTATTTTAAGTGATTCTCATGATCAGCTAATGGCCTCTGCATGAATTGCAGCCATTCCATAGCTGATTGCATATGGAACAGCTGTGGTAACATTCCCATAGCCAACTGCATGGAAACACACTCCAATATCCAGGAACATCATGTTGGTGTTGGCCCTTGTCATTCACTACGAGCAGGAACTAGATCTGCTGATTGGCAACCAGCATCTGCGATGGATTGGGAATTTACCTTCAACAACATACACTGTGGAAACAGGGCAATACACAGGAGGGGGATGTGCCTGACCTGCCTACAGACTGTAAGTGCTATACTGCATGTGGTGTACTGTTGGTTTAACAGTGTGTGTGGATATGTCTTTCCTACATGTCTACATACCTGCCATGTCAGTTCCATGTTTATGTGGAATCCCCATCTGCAGGGTCATCTGCAGACAGGGCAGTGTGTTGCGCCATTGGTTCCATGTGTTACCACTGGAGCATCTGTCTGTGGCCTGCAGATGGTAGTGTGAGGATTGCAGTCTGTAGATGGTGAAAGCTGTGATAGTTACTGGTGTCTTATCCCCTCATAGGACATATGTTGCCACAAACCCAGTTACAACAGTAAATGTGTGAGGTTATCACAGCAACATGTCATTATTGGCCCTGTGTATGTGCTGCCAGCCACAACTCTGGCAACTTGTGTACATATGTCATGCATGACTTGGTGCATATGTGCTGCACACCATAATTAGTGTAATCATATCTGCTAACAAACCCGTGAGCTATCAGACCACCCCACATATTATGTACACTAGGGGTTATATTTGATAACATAACCTGGACATTCTGTGGATGTTTGTACAGTCCTACATGTGTGTGGGCATCAGTGTTACAGACAGCAGGTAGCAATACCTTTTACAGGAGAACCGGCACACTCAGGGCAGCTGCATATTTGTAGGAGGTTCAGGAACTACAGACAGAGTGTGAGTAGAGCCATGCTGTGCTTTGTATAGTACTGGTGTTACAGGGTGTGTGTGTACATGCAACTTTACCTTCGAATGCAGTCTGTCTGCATAGCCCTCAACTGTGGGCCTATCCTCTTGGTGGCCAGAGGTGTGCCTAACATGTGTTGTCTGTCCACCACACAGGTCCTGTGTCTGATATCCCACTGGCAGTGTATGTGTGGAGTGCTATCAGTATTTTTGTCCCACCATTAGTTTTGGCTTTGTCCGGATTTCTTGCTCTGAAAGATTGAGGTGTATGTTAGCAAGTATTAGCCCAATGAAATCTGAAACACAAATGTTAGAGCCAAGCAATGCTTCTTGGAAAAAAGTTTGTTTTTATGTACGATTGTTGAGTAGTATTTATTTTATTTATTGTTTTTTTTACTGGGGGCAGATAAGAACACTGATCACAACGACCAACTGCAGTTCAGCCTGGGACAGCTTACAAGAATAGTAAGACATTTGTAAACTGACAGGAGTGTACATATGTATAAGAGTTTTGGAAATTGGCTTCTCACACTCAGACGTCAAACACAAATCATGCTTGGTGTGGGCTGCATGCAGTGCACAGGAATGCATCACTGATAATTTGTTTTCATATTTAAGAATGTGCTTTACTTTTATTTGTTTTAATAAAAAGGTGCTTATTTTTATACACAACCCAGGAAATTATGTTATATCATATATGAAGTTTTTATTTACCCAAAGCATAGCTCACCTGTCAACCATTTGGGGATAAATCTCAACCAAACCAGGGACAAGTCCAGAATAATCAGGGGCACTTTAAAAAGTATTAGCACTATTAACCTGAGTCACTGACAGAATAAGACAATGTGAATTAATATACATTCTCTGAATTAAAAGAAGTCTGTAACTATTTCATTCACACTGTGAGTTCTGCATTTTAACTTCACCATTTCTGTAAATCATCAGATTCCTTACTCATTTAGAAGCAACTGTTACAAGTTCCTCCTCCTACTACTTCATTTTTAGTCGACAGGTGTTAAATACCCTTTAATGTTGCCTTTAATTGCTGCTTATCTGGTCTCTCACTGCAGTGTTGTGTAAAATCAGGAAGGAGTTGAGTTACTCCCCAGCACTTTTTAGACAAACCCAAAACATGAAGCGAGGAAAGCAAAATATCAAACAACTTGTGATCATCAGCAAGTAAACGGTGGCATTATTGACAAAATAATAGTGTAAACCATATTTACACTGTAATCAAGAAGCTGATGTGTTTTCTTGTTCGGCAGAGGACTGCTTTTAACCATAGTTGTGCAGAGGTATTCACCAGCGCAAGTTATAAAGTAAAGTTGTATGATATTCTTCCTTTTTATAAAGTGTCACACTAATTGTTTACTGCCTGTGCATTGTGTCACAGTGGGTATGTTATGTAATCATATAGTTGCAAGTATGCATATTATGTACTTTCTTCCATGGCTTATGATTCGCCTTGACATAGTATGGAACCCATGAAAGCTCACCCATCCGATGCAAGAGGCACACACACATGCCAAACCACTGCCCGAGTCCTCTAATCATAACAATGACCATGCCAGAGACAATGATGATGACAAGGAAGAAGCTGGACCTGCACATGCCATCATCCCTGCTGCACCCCAGAGGAGCCATCGCATAGCACCACCACAAGATGATTAGTGGGAACAGAGCCTGGAGGTGATGACTGATGTCCTTTGGTCACAGATGAGGAATATGATGGAGAATTTCTTTTAGGATATACCAGGGGCTATATGAGACTCATTCAGGGAAATAGTGCATGAGACCATTAGCAAACCATTAGCAATGTTCATTCTGATCACGGAGGTCCTCAGGACAATAAGTATTGTCTGTGTGATCCAATTGTGTAATGCTGCCACCATGGTGTTTGCCAAATAAATGCCTGGACAGTATACTCACTCTTAAACATGCATAGGATTTTACTGCCATGCAAATGTGATACATGGTCAAATGTACACTGCAGATGTCATGTGACATTTAGCATTATGTTGCAACAGGTGCCTGTCACACATTACTACATTAGACATTCAGTCAACATGCTGCTGTCCATGAGCATCTGCACTTGATGCTTGCATTGCTCCATGTGGCCAGGTGTGGTAATCATCAAGTGTGTGTGTGTGTGTGTGTGTGTGTGTGTGTACTCCTACTCCTGCAGTGTAGCGCATTGTTCTTATGCACAATGCACTGTGGCTTTGTATGTCACAGTTACGTATTTTACAGTTAACATACTGCTCTATATATATATATATATATATATATATATATATATATATATATATATATATATATATGAGTCTACTGGAAAACACCAAAAATCCACTTGTTCGAAAATGACGAACAGTGGTGTTTCGGTTTCACGAAAGTGCACATAAGTAAAAGTGCACTTTCACGAAGAACGGTTCAATGAACCATTAAGGAACATGGGTGCTGAAGCACACTACAGTGGGGAAAGGGAGTTTACGTGTTTCCCCACTGTAGTGCAATCTCGGAGTTGGTATATTTAAGTAGGGGGGGTGTGGGGGGCACACTTCCTCCATCAGTGTTACATTCGAGCTGGTCCTGCCCTACTTAGTTGCTGTTATAATAATATAACCCTTACGTACTTTAAATAAAATTTATAATGATGTGGTATAATAAGAGGTATAATAAGAGGTACCACATCATTATAAATTTTATTTGAAGTACATAAGGGTTATATTATTATGACAGCTACTAAGTAGGGCAGGACCAGCTCGACTGTCACACTGATGGGGGAAGAAATGTGAATTTAACATGTGTACCAATAACACTTTGTTTTACAGCGCAATAAACCACTCCCTTGCCTGATAAAAAGTATATATGTATATATATATATATATATATATATATATATATATATATATATATATAGATAGATACATATATATATATATATTTAGAAAGCTTGTGAGGAAACTTTTACTCTATTTTTGTTTTATTTGGATCACTCGTCTGTGTACTTAATAAAGCATTTTCGACTAGAAACAGACTGCCTCCTTTGCTTGGATTACTTTTGAATACTTAGTAATTCTGTACAATTATATAGTTTTAATTTTTTTTTTTTTACTTAAGACGAGTTTAAGTTCGCTACTTCTACTACTTTTGTCTGATCTGATTAATATACAGTGATTAACTAGAGATATATGGACTGAAAATCTTCCACACAGAGAAGTTTTTGGATCCACTACACTTGTTTAGTGGGTTGTTTTGAGACTTCGGGGATACCACAGAGATTACTTGTTTTTTTTTTTTTTCCAACATAAAATCCCATGCAGGTGTTACATTTTGCAAGGTTCACAATTTTGTTAGTAAAACAGTTTCTCTTTTTAAAATACACTGTAGTTTCAGTTCTATTAGATAAAGTAACAAAAGGTGCCTGCAAAATAAACTACACCGAGGGCACCGCCGACATGGTTTAGTACCATCCTTATTATTTTGATCTCCCCCACTAACCTTGTTTTCTAGGATTAATTTCAAATTAGCACCCAACTTAGAAGAAAAAATCAGCTTTTCACCTACCACTTTGGATATCTAATTGTTGGTTTTAAAAATACTCCAATTTTTATATAAAATGTTTTTCACCCCACTGTATAAGGGACTATATTGTAAAACACATGCTTGTGCAAAATTAGTATGTGTTTCTGACATTGATGCACCACCCACTTGTTGTAATTTGAAAGGAATTTTAACTAAAAGTGGCTTATGTTTCTTACCGCATTCATTAAAAATTCCTTGTAGAATAGTCTCAACAAGATTATTAGGGTACCCTTTATCTACAAACATACTCCTCAAGTTAATAAATTCATTCTCGACATCCTCGTTTTGAGAGGTCATTTGTGCAATCCTTATTGCCTGCCCCTTAATAATACTCTTTTTCTGAGTTAGGGGATGATGGCTGTTAAAATGGAGGTGTACATTACAAAAGGACTTCTTACGGTACACTCTAGATTTAGAACCTTCCAATTCTTTAGAAATAGTTGTATCCAATTAATGTATCTCTTTATCATTATACTCATAATTAAATGTTAAAAAGGAGGTGGCACTGTTTAAATATTCAATAAAACCAGGTATTTTCCTTTTGTCTCCTTTCCACAGAATAAAAATGTCATCCAAAAATCTATTATATAACAAAATTTCAGAATTAAAATGACTTTTTTAAAAAGATATTCCAATTCCCATCCTAACAAGACAATATTAGCATAATCCGGGGAACAGGCTACCCCCCATAGCAACCCCATTTGGTCTGTTGATAATATTGCCCTTCAAAATAAATAAAATTATTGTCCAGTACAAGAGCCATAATCTCACATAACAACCTGACCTGTTCATTTTGCACATTAGAACAAGCAAAAAGCATTTCTTCAAAATATTCCAACCCTCCATCCTAGGGATACAGAAAAACAAATCTTGAACATCAATTGTCAACAATGTCACTTCAGCAGAGCATAAGTCCTGTTTCAACTGACACAAACATCCCATGAGTCTTCAACTAAATGTGGTACCCCTTCTACTATATGTTTTATCATCCTATCCACAACAACTGCCAAATTGTGCATTTTGGACTACAATGTATACTAGGATCCTTATTTATTACCGTACAACACACATCGGTCATACACATCTAGGTATGACTACTACATTGTTTTCAACATGTCATAATGTAATAGTGCATATGTATATATATATATATATATATATATATATATATATATATATATATATATATATATATATATATATATATATAGTTCTGCATTTCACCATGGCTGAAAGAATATGAAAACCAAACATGAAATGTTCACGAAAACCACGAAATAAGAGAGCAGGCATTAGATGCACACAGGTTTATTCTGGTACCTCGGCTTCCACAGCCTTCAAAATTCCTTTGAAGGCTGTGGAAGCCGAGGTACCAGAATAAACCTGTGTGCATCTAATTCCTGCTCTCTTCTTTGGTGGTTTTCACCATGGCTGGTAAGCATCCCCACCTTGTTTGTCAAACTTCCATTGCCCACATTGTAGAGTATGTCGTCTATGTACCTTTACTTTCCTCATTGTTTATTTCTGACCATTGTCTGCAATGTGTTGTGATATTTGCTGTGTGTGTATGTGTATACCTGCTGCATTGCACTTTTTCTCTTTGTCTTTCCCGGTCCTTTCCTTTTCTTCTGTTCTCCACAAAAAGGGAAGCCTATGCTCACCCAAAGGGGGCTATTCTCACCAAAAAAAAAATGCCCATGTCCTTCTGACTGTCCCTCAGATTTTCCTATTCCAACATTCCTCTTGTTTGTCCCTCTTCTTCACTCATACCCTACATCTGCATTTCTACCGCTCTAGTTCCTTGAAAGTATGCATTACCTGTGTTCCCCACACAAGTCCCACACCCATTGTTAACTACTGTTAGCTGTGGCAATGTGGCCATGTTTGCACTTCGCCTTTATTCATTTTTTTATTAGAAAGTTTATGGATTCCATAGGAATCTGTAAGTGCAAGCAAGTATATTTTATTAGTACATGACTTAAGGTGGCATCTGTAGTTACCACCGGCTTACTGGAGAGATTACTGAAGATATGTATTACTTATGAATGTCATGCAGCCTACATTGGGATAGTAAAATTTACATAACTTTGTCAATGTACATCAAGCTTTATGAGACCATTTTCACAGATTACAGAGTGGCTGTGACTGCTAGACAGTGACCCAATACTGCTCCTCAACTATGTTAAATGCAAAGATATTCTAAATTCATTGAGGTATATTTGCATATTGCAGGCTTATCTGCAAATTTTGTACTGGTATTGGCAAAATGCACCAGATTCTGCGAACTTTACAGAATCCGGTTAATTTTTTTTTTTAGTTGTAAAACACAAAAAAAATTATCAAGATTTGGAAGTTTTTCCCAAGCTTTTTTTTGTCTATTAAGTCTCTGTTACTAAACATTTGTGTCTTCATTAATGTTCTACTTCTACATTGATAAATATATCACATAATCCATTGTTTAAATGTTTTCTACCAGAACCAAGGAAAATTATTCAGAAGAATTACATAAAAATCAAAATATAAATTTTTCTTTGAATTTTGTAAGAATATTCATATGCGTATGATAAAGAAATGAATACTATTATACTAAAATCCAATAGCAATAATTAAAAGCAAAGACTGGGCTAAATTAGGCTGTTATAAATATAATAATAATAATAGTAATAATAATAATAATAATAACACTAAGCATTTTATGTAAAACATCCATTACCCTCTATGTAACTGATCCTGTGTTTTGTGAAAAAATTATTAGGGCAGGATTTTAGGATATATGTATTTAGAAAAACAAGAGAAGCACTCCACGGCTTGATGGCAACTCTTTATTGTAGAATAACAGAATAAAACAGTAAGCGCTTTCACGTTGCGATGAACGTTTCTTCGGACTTCATATATATGCACAACTAGTTTTCATATTTTAGTTATAATTATGTATTTCATATTATGCAAATGCTTTTTGCTTATTTTTATTTCTTATAGATTTTCCTACTTTAGAACTCAGTCTTTTTATATTTACTGTTCAGAAGTAACTTAGTTATTTCACCCAAAGTCTTATTTAGATTTCTTAAGTTTGAAATGTGCACACATAATTATTCAATGAAATATAACAAATAGTATTTTCTGTGTACTAAATTTCTTATTTGTTGTCAACACATTCCTCATTTGTAATGGTATAAAAAGGTTGGAAAACTGCAGGAAATTATCCTGGATTTGATATTAGATGCTGCTTCTCCTTGGATATACAGAATAAATCTAAAGGCTCCTATTTAACAGGAGAAATATGTTTTATGAACTTAAAATGTTAAACAAAGGCATCTTCAACTTGTCAAGTTAAGTAAAATCCAAACTGCCCCTGATTTAGACTCAGTCTGAGTTTGTCATCACTTGTCATTTTGCAGCTGTAGCAAAAGTGCATGGAAAAGGAAAAGTATGGGACCTGGTGTGTGTGTGTGTTGTGTGTGTGTGTGTGTGTGTGTGGGGCACCAGGAAATATTTTGGGAATTGCTTGTGGAACTTGCAGCTATCCAGAGTTATAAAGGCATTATGGCAATATGTTGACTGATAATTATTTCTAGGCAGATTTCAGTAGTATTTTTGTGAACGTTGGACAGAAACTGATTTTTTTCTTATTGAAGATAGTTTAACTGTTCAGACTCAAGAAATGCTTTGAAGTTTTGAACATTTAAATCCCATTCTTTTCACCAAATTGTTTTCAACACTTGCAAATAAAAATATGGGAAGAATATTAAGGGCTTCATATTTGAAAATCTCAACAAGTGCAGAATAACTAGATAAACAAAGAAGATGTTCTAAGTAAATTGCTCTGCATTACTTATGAGTTGATATGTTTAAAAGCCCACATTTTTTTGATAATATTAAACAAAGAAGAGAAACATTTTCAGCAATTCAGTAACAAATACTGAATGAGAGAATGTCATTCTAGGGGGTGTTCTACATGTGATCAAGTTTGATGAGAACAATGTTTCAACCAAACTTTCCACTTAACATAACTTTTCAATTTTTTTCCAGGATAAAGCTACCCCAAATCCACTTAACATGGAGAAAGGGACACGATCACAACAGTTCTGTGACTAATGGTATATAAAATTAGAAGTTACAACTGCCTCATGTACACAGACAACCCTCTCCTCCTCCCAACAAATTCCAACACATGTGAGAGATGCAACCATATAGCCAAACTGGAGGCTAAGCTCTCTCAACTCAGTACTGGCATAACCAGTCAGGAGGAGAAGGAAACCACACTCACTACAATTCCAGTCTCACATAGACCTACCATGACAGCAAACCAAACACATAATCACACAAAAACATACTCAGAGGCTCTAAATAAAGATCTGCCTAAGCAGCAGAGACCTCCAAAGCAGACACCCAAGCAACCGCTACCCCAAAACAAAACACGTGCAACACATATCTCACAAAGCCAGTGTGCCGAACAGTCACAGCCCTTAAGGCTAAACAACACACCTGATACACTTGTAATAGGTGACTCTATCATCAGGCACACTGACGTCCTGCTCACCAGGTTGAACAAGGAAAAGGTCACGGTGAGCAGCCTGTCTGACGCTAGGATCCGCCACATAACACAAGCACTCAGGTCACTCCAAGGCAAGTACAAATATGACTCAGTCATTGTCCATGCTGGTGTGAATGACCTGAGACGTACCTCCCTGGACTACATGAAAAGAGACATAGAGGAGCTCTCTGAGCATGTAGCCCAGGCTGGTATGACCCTGACCTGGAGTAGCATCTTACCCTCACCAAGAATGATGCCACAATATGAAGACAAGATGATCAATTTCAACAATTGGCTTAAGTATTGGTGTCATTCAAAGGGGATCCAATGCCTGTCAGCTTGGGATGATATGCACGACAAGCCACGGTGCTTTGCTAGGGATGGCTTGCACCTGTCACCCCTGGGCTTTTGGATATTGGCAAAGGCTTTTGCTACCCCCATAGTGCCTTTTTTAGGCAAGGATCAAAAGACAAACCCACCTCCATAGGTATCACAAGGGATAAGAAACTAAGAGTAATGCTACTCAACGCTAGAAGTCTAAACCTCAAGATGCATGCAATCGAAACTCTCCTTAGCATGGAGAACATCGATATCTGTGCAGTAACAGAAACCTGGTTCAGGACTACCGAGAGCACCCCAGCACTACCAGGTTATACCTCATACCATGCTTTTCGGCCCCAAAACTTGGACCGAACCACAAAAGGAGGGGGAGTATCGATATTCATCAAAGATACCCACACCTCTAGGTTGGTGGCAAAGCACGAAGCATCAGAGACTATCCATGTGCAACTAACAGTGGGTAAAACTGCCTTCCAGTTTATAGCCTGCTACAGACCACCCTCCCAAACCCAGGAACCCCACTCAGCATTCCTGAGAACACTGGAAAATATGAAGGTCTCTCCGAACACCATTATATTGGGCGACTTCAACTACCCAACCATAGATTGGGAGCATTACTCTAGCTCCAACACCCTTGCCCAAAGGATCCTAGAATTCATAAACTTAAATGCTAAGGAACAACTTGTTACCACTCCCACAAGAGGGGAAAACATACTGGACCTGATCATCACCAACATGGGGACTCTATGCTCCAGACCAGAAGTGTATCCCTCACTGGTAAGATCAGACCATAAACTGATCTCACTGGATATTCACATCCCGACCCCACCCCCTGCCCAGAAAACCACAGTGAAAAACTTCTCTAAAGCTAATTTCACACTCCTCAAAACTGAGGTGAAATCCTTCAAAGCCCCCGGGCCTGTGGAAAATACGGCCCAGACCGCAGAATCCTTTATAAATGCATTCTATGAACACCTTCAGGAATGCATGGATCATGCAATCCCAAATAAAACCAAGACCCAATCCTCCAAAGGCAGACGACCTGTCTGGTGGACCCCAGCCATAAACAAACTATACAATAGAAGGAGGAAGCTACTACATGATAGAGCAAAATCCCAAAAAGGGAAGGCATCTCTGATCAGTATTAGCAAAAAACTAAGGGCACTCATAAAATCGTCAAAGGCCAGCTTCGAGAGAAAAATTGCACAGGACACTAAAGATAATCACAAGGCTTTCTTTAGTTATGTTAGGAACCTGGGTGGGAATTCCCAGATATGCTCAGAATTAGTCCAAAATGACAAAAACTACACTGATCCCACAGACATTGCCAACATCCTAGCTGACAGGTTCAGCGCAAACTTCTCCCACCAAAGGGCAAATATCTATCCCAGCAGAGTGCTGCCCCGACATCTCAGATGCTCAGGTGGGAGCCGCCCTCTCCAAAGCAAAAAACACAGCATCAATGGGACCAGACGGTGTCCCAGGCTGCGTCCTACATGAACTCCAAGAAGAGCTAAACCCAAACATAAAACTACTGTTCAATCTCAGCCTTACTACAGGATATGTACCCAAAGAGTGGCGTGCAGCAACAGTGGTCCCTCTCCACAAAGGTGGTGCCTCAACGGACCCTGGAAACTATCGCCCCATAAGCCTGACTAGCTCGGTCTGCAAAGCTATGGAAAGGATCATCATGGACCTCATAAATAAAGATATTGGGGACCTACAGACACTGGATCCTACCCAGTTTGGCTTTGTTAAGGGCAGATCCTGCCTCTTAAACCTGGTTGACTTCTTTGAAACAGTCACCAAGGCCATTGACGAAGGGAAGGTGGTCCACACAGCCTATCTGGACCTCGCAAAAGCCTTCGATACAATACCCCACTCAGGCATTATAGATAAGCTCACCAGCTTAAATATAAACCCCTATGTCACTAGATGGGTTGCAAACTGGCTCAAGGACAGAACCCACATGGTTAGAATTGCTGGAGCCATGTCAGACTCCAAACCAGTTACAAGTGGCATCCCACAAGGCTCAGTCCTGGGACCTGTCTTGTTTGGTATATATTTTTCGGAGGTACAGGCCAACACGGAAGGACTGTGGCTGACCAAGTTCGCAGATGACTGCAAACTGGGCGCCATAATCGACTCTCCAGCCAACACCAGCATCCTCCAAAAGGGCCTCACAGAAACAGACAACTGGTGCCAGAGCCATGGCCTCAAGCTAAACGCCAAAAAGTGTATAGTCATCCCCTTTGGCAAAAACAAAGTGCCCACAAATTACCACATAGGTGGTAATCCATTAAGTACAGAAGAAGTCATTAGGGACCTGGGGACCCAAGTTGATAGCAATCTCTCATTTGACAACCACGTGGCCAAAGTGGTTAGAAAAACATTTTATATAGCCCACCTAATCATGAAGGGATTCACATCTAGATTAGAGGAGGTCATCGTGCCTCTTTACTCATCCCTCATCAGGCCCATAATCGAGTACAATGCCCCTTTTGGGATGTACCTTACCAAACACCTGCAGCAACTGAAAAGACCCCAAAAGTACCTCACCAAGAGGATCAAAGGGCTCAAACAGATGCCATATGCTGCCCGGTTAAAGAAACTCCAGCTCTACTCAGTGGCATACCGCCTGCTCAGAGGTGACCTGTGCCTGACGTATAAGGCCATGTCCAACCCGGAATTAAGGGACATGCTGCACCTCAAAAATCCAAATCCCATCGAGCTACACGCTCGAGAGACTTGAACCTCAGCACTGAAATAAATAGGACATGCTGGAGGGACAGATTCATAACCCAGAGGCTCCCTTCACTATGGAATAAAATCCCAGTCCAGGTTAGGCAGAGTCCCTCATTGACTCTCTTCAAGAGGAATCTTGATGAGTGGATGGGAGATCATAGGTTTACCCCGGGTATCACTTCTGTGTCACTGTTAGACAGAGGCACAGTATACTAACCTCGAAAAAGGGCATAGCAAAATTAATTTAAAATGGGTGGCGAAAGCCAAACATACTCTGGCTATGCTTATAAATGCCCTAGGGCAGATAGCCTAGTATGAACCTATGAACCTATGAACCTAACAGTGTTACCTATGAAGAATAGCAATTTGGGAACCAAATTCACCAATTTTAAAACAGGTTGAATGGTTGCCCAGTTAAGCAAGTACCCATTTGACATCTTGCAACCTGCTTTACCAAGTCCAGAGATGTGGAGACCTTATAGCGAAAAATCCAGACTTACATACACTAAGTCTAAGAATGTCATTCTATTCCCTTTTCTGCAAGGTATGGCAATCTCATTGATGGGATATATAGGTTTGGGGTGGGAGTGTAGGGCTTGCCACACTCATTCGGTTGTGCAAGGAAGTGTCACCTCTATAAAAAAAAAATAAAGGGGAAGAGCAATTTTCAATATTCTTTCTTCTTCTTCTGTACTCTGTCTTTTTTTTGCTGGGGGGGGGGGTGATCTCAGGACTCAGCAAAGCAAGTCTCAAAATTTCAAAGGGAGTCCTCATCAGCTACTAGATAAGTCCCTCCTTGGGTGGCGATGTTATAAAGATATCCCACTTTTATACTTCTTCCACTGTAAGCTGTTTCATCTTTGATAGCGTTCACCTTACAGGCTTCGTAAAAGATGACTAGAGATGGTTGGAGATGCAAGACCTCAACAGTATAATAAATATTTACCACAGGAATGCCTTAATATGGAAAGTAAGCTGTACCAAGAGGTATGATGCTACCATGAAATTCTACATATTTGCAATCGGTAGGAAGAATCTGCTGAATGAAAAAATCAGGGGATATATGAAAATGTTGAAATTATTTCATGTCTTGAATATCCAATTGAGAGTGAGAAGATAGGTGGATACAATAAAAGAGGAGTTGACAGGAAGAAAAGAGGGAAGTAAATGTTTGTGTATAAGAATCTAGAGGACTTTGGGTCAGACAGTATGAAAAATTACAGTGAGATGTAGGTCATGGTTAACGGTCTGTTGAGTAGATGGTTTAGGACATCTAATATGTCAGTGTGTCAACTATATGTAGTTCAGATAATAATACTTCTGAGGATACTATATATGTTTTGGCATCTTTCACCTGCTGAAGATACAAATTAGGTTTGGACGATACAAATGAGTTGTGATAGGTATATATGGAATTAGTAATTTATTTATTTATTGACATTTGATTACCTGGAAAGTCTGACTGGGTAGAAGCCCAATTTCAGCAGAGGCTCATGGAGAAAAGCTTCAAATTGATATAAAATATTTTAAGAAAAATAATTACATACTTCAAAAATAAAATAAAAACACCTGTAGTTTAAATAATTATAAGAAATTAGACTTAATATAAGACATTGTCATACTCCTTGTATTGATTCTTAACCAATCATTTAATATTTATATACATTTTAGGCAGCTTGTAGAGAAATTAAAAGCAAGTTAGTCTAATACAAACAGGATTTGCAATATGAAGTGAGGGAAAACAGGCTAATAGTATATTTGGAGAACAGTCGGAGAAGAGAAGAGAATTAGCAGTAAGGACGTACATGAAAAAAGAAAGAATAAGAAGATATAAGGAATGAAAAGGTACTTGTTCACATTTAGGGATATAGTTTATCCAAGTTTTGATCAAGAACAGAGACAGATTTTAGCTAGGAAGTCTTTCAGAGTGGTTGTGAAAGATGGGAGGGAGGGTAAAGACCTGACGGATACAGGTTAGGAGTTCCAGGCCTTAGCAACCTTGTATGAGTGCAGACAATGCCCAGCACATTTGGTAGGTCTGTAGACAGACAGGAGTTTTTGGTCACTGAATCACAATGACCATCTGGGAACATAGCTGTGTAGAACACATTTTAGTGCTGGACAGGCAGATAGATGTTGAATAATTGTATAGGTGGTAAGACACATTTGCTAGGTTTGTAGACAGGAGTTTTTGGTCATTGAATCACAATGACCGACTGGGAACATAGTTGTGTAGAATATTTTTTAGTGCTGGACAGGCAGATGGATGTCGATTCATTGTATAGGTGGTAAGAAATTGTGCATATGTTAGTTGATGTGACAGTTCTAACAAATTTAGGCTTTTTAAGAGCTATACAGTGGTGGGTTCTGAAAGGGCTATATGCTGCAAATTTAACAACTTTGCTATAGCATTGTTCAACTTTTAATTTTTGTGAAGCCTAGAGGATAGTAAGGATGGGATCACCATAAAGAAGACTGGGGAGTAGATAAGTAGAGGCAAATGTAGTTTTAGTTATGTCAGTAAAAAAGGTTTTGGCTCTATAAAACATTCATGGTTTTTGATGAGTTTTTCTTATGCAATTTTGTATATTCAGGTCAAATGTTAGATTATGATCACCTACCACTGCTAATAGAGTGCTATGAGAAGTGCCTTAATTGCTTGTATTATCAACAGAGAGGACTTTAAATTTTTTTTTTTTTCATGATAGATGGACTTGGGGAATAAAGTAGTAATTTGGTATTTTTTGGTTGAGCATGACCTGTGAGTTACAAAGCCATTTTTCAGTGGGTGTTAGAACTTCCTGTATAATTATTTGGAGGTGTACCATGTTGCCAGATATGCAAATGAGAGTGGAATCATTTGTGTATTGTATTATGATGGCTTGTTGTGTGGAAGTATAGAAGTTAAAAATGTTAAAGAGAAGGGGACAAAGGACAGAGCCTTGTGGTACACCAGTGGTGACTGGAAGGTAAAGAGAGTGTGGAGTGCCATTTTACTGACTAATACCTATTTGACAGGTAACCTTTGAACATCAGAAGGATGGGCTGAGAGACCTAGTGAGGATAATTGAAGTAGGATTTTGCTCTGACAAACTGTATAAAAACCTTTAGACAAGTCTAGAAATAAGGAAAAGACTAGTTTGCCATTATCTCTAGCTTTATTGACAGTATCTGTATAGGTTGGAAGGGCAGTGCTAGCGCTACTGAAAGGATGGAAGCCATGTTGTGTAGGGGGTAGGAGTTCTTCCTACAGGAGATAGTCTAGCAATTGTTTTTGAATACATCTTTCAAGTATTTTGATGAAGGGAAATAAGATTGCTATAGGTCTAAAGTTATTAAAGCCTTTGAATTTCCTCCTTTGTGCAGTAGGATAATATGTGACTCTAAAGAGAGAGGGAACATGGGATTCCTGGTTAGACCTATTTATAAGGATTGAGACAGGATAGGCAATGTTATTGGCTACTATCTTTAGTGGCTCACTTAGAAGGTCATCAGCTGAAGAAAAGCATGCTTTAAGTTTGTTTAAGGGCAGTTTTATGTAGGACGGTGGCTCAGGTTTGAAGGTGAAAGTGGATGTAGTGATATGTAGCTTTTCGGCAGAGAAGAGAACATATGTTGAACATGCCTTAGTTACAGATGCTTTACTATCTATAAAATATGAGTTGAGCTGTAGGACATTTATATAAGCAATGAAGCACACAGACACAGAGCCAATGCAAATAAAATAAGAATTAAAAAATTTATTCTGGTAAATGCTTTCACACCAGTATATGACGATTCATCAGACCATAATAGAATAAAAACAGCTGAATACGTATATATACTAAAGCCTCACTGCAAAAAACAATAAAATAACAGCAATTAATACAAATAACTAATTGTATCAATATTAATGGAGGAAGACTGAGCTCTCATTACCCCAGACTTAGCCCATGAAAACACATTGCCTTTCTCAAAGTTGGCAATGTCCCACTCAAACTTTTTTCTCTTTTGTTTCTGCAGTCTCAAATCATATGAGGAAATATTATCAATAACTCCATCAGGATCTGTCTCAAAAACATCAAGTGGGACCATGGCCATTAGAGTAGATTGTTACTTATTGATATCATCCAGTAATTGCTCTTCAAGAGGTTCAAAAAATTCTACCAACAACTTGATATATTCAAAGCTGGTGTCTAAATTTATATGTTTCCATTTCTTTAGAAGTTCGGAGTACTGCTCACCATACGTGGGCATCTTAAAAATCCTGAGGCCTCTCAGAATCACTTTAAAATAAAGGCACATGTGCAAAGGAAGGCACTGCCATTGCAAATGTTTCAGTCTATATAAATCATTCTCAAGACTTCTCACTGCACTCCAAAACTGGTCAATGTTAAATCCAGAATGATGTTCATTAACAACCGGCATACAAGTAGCAAATTACTATCAGTCTGTATAAATCTGTCCAAACGGTCATTTCTCCTACCCAGGTGCATACCCACAGGATTAAAATTGAGTTTGATATCAAAACCTTCTGCCATGCTCTATCTGGGCTAGATAACCCAACATAAACCAAAGATACTGAAGTAAAAACTATCCCAGTAGATAAAGTATGCTCCGAGGAAACCAAAGCCAGTAGGAAGTATATATAAGAAACAAAGAACATAGACATGGACCCAATGCAAATTAAACAAGAATTAATTATTTTTTTTCTGGTAAGAGCTTTCACTGCAGCATATGGCGATTCATCAGACCATAATAAATTAAAAGCAACTGAATAATTATATATACTAAAGCCTCACTGCAAAAAGCAATAAAATAACAACAACTAATACAAAATAACCATCTTGATAACAAAATATGCAGTCATTTCACTAAACCATGCAATTTCAGTACAGGTGTTAAGGAGACCATCCCATTAAAACCTGGTTCCTTATGGGCTTGCAATTTAATGATTCATCTAGTTTCCTGCCTCTCTGTAAGAGTACTGAAATCATCCATCCTTTCATTTCCCTCAAATACTTCTAGTACCCTAAAATTAAAAAAGTGACTAGGTCCAGCTTCCAAATAGTGTTTTGCTAAAGCGTTCTTAGCATCACCTATATGAATCTTATAGATGTTTTCTCTAATACATTCTAATAATGTACGATTCATCTTCCGTACATAGAAACTGGTGCATGTACAACAGCATGCTAAATAAACTACATTCTTAGTATTATAATTGACATGTTCCTTATGAATAAACCTCTGTAATGTTACTGGATGTACAATGTATATTCTCTACTAATATAACTACAGAAATGATAGCTATATCTACAGGGATAAATTCCCCATGACTGCAAACCATTTCTAGACTCAACAGATCTATTCTTATAACATAGTAGCCTTTTAAGCAAATTCATATTTTTATAATGAAATCGCTGTGCTTCACCAACTACTCTCTTGATCATAGGATCTGCCACCAAAACAGGCCAATTCCTATGAATTACATTACAGATTTGGCTGGTGCCACTAGTAAAAAATACAGGCACAGAAACATTATGCTCAATATCATCATTTGAACAAGCATTCTCAGGAACTAGACTATACACTTCCTACTGGCTTTGGTTTTCCTCAGAGCATACTTTATCTACTGGGATAGGTTTTACTTCAGTATCTTTGGATTATGAAGATTTGAACTATATTGCAGTTTTGAGTGGTGAGTTATCTGTGAGGGGTTTGGGTTGAATTTTTTGCCGGGATATAAAATTTCTTTAATGGATATCCAAAATTTCTTTAGGGTTGTGTTTAGTATTATTCTGAAAGTTATTATAGTACAGTTTTTGTTTTCATTTATTTGCCTTTTAGTCCAATTGGGAAGCATTCTGAAATTTTCAAGATACTGAGTTGTGTTATATTTTTGCAATTCTTTCCCTGCCTTTTCTCTATCCTGCATTAGAATTCTACTCTTTTTGGACACCAAATGACATTATTTGTTTTCAGTATCTTCCTTCTATGAGATTCAAGGATATTTAGGAAAGTTGTATTGAATTCAATTGTACCATCATCTAAGGGGGGTGGGTATAGGAAGTTCCAGTTAATAGATGATAGTGTAGTAATGAACATTACTGGGTTAAAGTTTGCAAGGTTATGTGTTGTTTATAAATATGCTGTTTAACTGGATGTGTGAGATCTCTAGTCATATAGATTGGGAGATGATCACTGAGAGAGTCTGGCATTGTACCTGTGGTGGAGTACTTACTGGGGTCTGATACCAGGATCCAGTCCAATGGATAATTTGATGTCTTGTTATAATGTGTGGGGCTATTAATTAGTTGGGTGAAACCATATAAGTTCATGCTAGATGTACAGGAGTTAGAGTTTATGTACAACTATTTGACATTCACATCACCTAGTAACATCATTTCTTGTGGAAATGTTATGGATATCAAATGTAGGATATCTTGCAGTATAGCTGTATTGTCACCAGGAAGGATATAAACGACAGCAATAAATATTTGTTTATAACTGTTTAATTTGAAGAAAGCAATAAGAAGCTCCATTGAACTGAATTTTGGTGTTGGTTTGCTGTAAGGGGAAATGTGGCAGGTATTGGGAAATATTAAAGGAATGCCAGCACCTTTCCTCTTTATATGGTCATCATGGATAATATTATAGCCAGAAGGTATAACTTCAGAGTTGTTTCAGCCACATTTCAGTTACAGCGAGAACATCAAACTTATATTGAGAAATCCAGGCATGTGTTCAGCAATTTTATTTTGTATACTTCTAACATTTATTGCAGCAAAAATGAAATCACCAGAGATGGAGATTGGCTCTTGTTTGGTTACTGAAGTGTGTGGTAGAGAATTCTCATTGTGTTCATTGTGATAGGAGGAGTCAGGATTAGGGTCTATATCTCCTCCTAGAAAGATTTTAGGATATTGGGGAATTATGCATACTTGTTTTTGCAGAGGAATCTTGTACTTAATTTTGTTTTGGCTTGAGCTGAAGTGCAATTAATCAGCCTATAGTTGGAATAAAGTGAGGGGCAATATTGAATAGGTTTGACACAATGTGTGGATCTAGTAAGGTGATGTATGGATAGGTGGTTGGGACAAAAGTTGGAGAGGTGTTGCAAGATATTATTGAGTCATGAAAGGCTCAAAAATGGCACAGTAAGAGGAGAAGAATAGAGGATAATCTGAAGAGTAGCACAATGAAGTACAGGCATCTGTATTTTATAGATGTCAGTTAGTGGAGAAGATGCAATGAAGAAGGCAACAAGAAGTTGCAGGACAGTAAGAGATTCAGTGATGGTGGATTGTGAGAACTGGAAGAGGACAGGTAAGGATTTTTTTATAAATGAAGAGAGGTAGGTTGCCCTAGTATCTTCTCTGGAATGCGAGAAATAGAGGGGTATTGAAGGCTAGAGTATAAAGATGTAATCAAACTAAGAATAAATTAGGGTTTATTGGGGAAAAGTAAAGATACAATGCAGAATAGATAGGTACTGTTTGGAATGGTTGTGATTATAAATGGATATAGTGCAAAGCAGTATGGGAGGGAGACAGACAGTTGGGAATGGAGTTAAAAACTGAATAGAGATAGGGAAGTAGGAAACAAGAAACAGTAGTATATGTTTAGAAGTAGTAAGGTCAGACGGGGAGGGTTTTGGAGTAAGAGTCATAAGTGAAATATGTATATATGTGGGAAGTATAATATTACAGTAAAATGGTGTGGGTTGGAATTGGGGGGTAGGGTAGGGGTGCAAAGTGAAGCTGAGTTTAGAAAGGCTGAGCATAGTGGGTTTCCCACCCTCAGGTCAATTTGTACGTGAGTGCAGTTTATAACCAGAACAAGGCAATTAACAAATAGATGCAGGTAAAACAGGATGTCTGCATATACAGTATAGTCTACTAGTCAAGCAAAAGGGGACAGTGGCCAACTTAGTAAAAGGTCCTTAGGTTGCTTGGGCTATTAATCAGGGATGTTCAGTCACAGAGCAGGAATGTATTTAACTGATTAAAGTTAATACAGAGCAAAGTTCATCATGATAAATTTGCTTACATTAAATTATGCCAAAATTCTCAATAAGCTTGTAGGTGTAAGGCCTTGTGGCAGAGCTACTGCAATATTGAGGTCAGATGCAGTGACTGCAGACTATTAAACAATGAAAAAATTCTCAATATGCTTGTAAGTGTAGGAGCTGGTGACAGAGTTCCTGCAATATCAAGGTCAGATGTTGTGAATGCAGGCTATTAAACAATAACAAATTCTCAATAATGAGATGAAGAGATTGGTAAAAGAAAGATTTCAACTGGAAGAGTTACAGGGTGGTCGAGAAATATAAGATGTATCTACAAGCAGTGATGCCAGAGTTTATATTAGGAGCTCAAGAAGGCCCAAAAGGTAAAGATGAGAAGGATGAGGAGTGGGGTGCATTAGGTTAAAGAGGACGTTGGCATTGTGAAAATTAGAAGGATGTACAGATGAGACATTTTAATATTTCAGATTAATGAGTGCATGAGATAATCCGAATGCTTAAATACAGGGTAAGACCTTGAACTGGGAGTGATGGAGGAGAAGGGGGTGAATAAGGTAGATGGTCTAATTTACAGAGTGGAAGAGAAGGTGCATAGGCAGAGATTTATAAGTCTTGAGAAAGAGATATAAAGCTTTGGTCTGAAGGCAGGGGAGTTGGTACAATTTTTGCAACTGAAATTGATTTAATACCTGGTTAGTAAAAGTTGATAGAATGAGGCCAATTCAGTACGAAGCGATAAATATCAGTATTCATGAAGGCCATAATATGTAATTAGAACATAAGGACGATAAATGTAGAAGGATATATGAAAAAGTTAGCTGAGTCTAAATATGGCAAGTTGATGGAAAAATTATGGAGGTTGGGCACACAGGAGTGCATGGTTATTTATTATTTTATTTATTTATTTAACATTTGTTGACCAGGAAAGTTTGACTAGGACAAAGCCTATTTTCAGTGGAAGCCTGGGGAGGAATGCTCCAAATACATGTCTTTAGAATGTGGGAGGAAACCAGAGTATCCAGAGAACACCCATGCGAATGCACAGAGAACATGCAAACTCTGCACAGAAGGCACCCCAGCTGCGAATTGAACCAGATAACCTCTTGCTGTGAAGTGACAATGTTAACGGCTGCACCACTGCACTGGCCAATATTTGAAGGGGAAGGGAATGAGGTGTTAAGAAGGTAAGATAAATTAAAAGCCATACATAAGATAGGGGATTAGTACCTGAGATGGTTCATAGATGGGTCTGAAGTCTCCTTCAATTCCAGAGATGTTGAAAGAAGGAGAGAGGGAATGATGGAGATGTGCAGAGCAAAATCAGGAAATCTGCCTATGTTTTGGGAGTGACAGGCAGTTAAACATTTATGGAATACTTACAAAGAAGGATTGTTAAGAGGGTATGAGAAGTAACTCAACAAGTGATAGAAGTTTATACTCTTGGGGTTATAGGGAGAAGAGGATAGATGTAGACAGCAGAAGAAAGTGCAGTTACTGTGTATTGGAGAATGGATAAGAAGCTTTATATGTTAAGGCTGTAAGGGTAAGATAAGCTGGAGAGAAGAGATGGTGAAGTTCAGTAATGTAATTTTACTAGCAGTTCAGGGATAAGAAAAGCAAGAAAAAAGTGAGGAAGTAATGGGAGAAAGTACTGAACAGGTATCCTAGATAATAATATTTATAAATGGATTGTGCCCACTTAAAGATACTAGAGCAGGTGTCATAAGTTATGTCCCATATTACATTAGAATATATGTATTGTCTGCATTCGTGGTTAAAAACAGGTAGCAGTATCTCACAAAAAACTGTGAGGGTTGATGGAAAACAACAGTGCATATTAATATGGTGTTAAAATTTAAAGGCTGCAATATGTATATAAAAAGTGAGGTGCTCTGTTAAGCACTGTTATACAAGGTATATTTCTGCATATATTATTTTTGCACAATTAAGAATCACCACATAAAAAGGGAAAATCCTTTGCTCGTTTTGTGCATTGATGGTATTGTATGTTATGAAATGTTCCAAATAACCCCCACAATATACAAAGAAAGACAACAAATTCTAGCTGTTTGTCTATCTACCCCCATATATAAAATTAGATTTACCTGAGTAACTTTGGCTTTTGTAGATTTTATTTATGTGGACTTTATATGCACACACACACACACACACACACACACACACACACACACACACACACACACATATCTATAACTAACCTTATAAGAAGCAAAGTTAGTATTGCAGCTAGACTGACAGTGATGACATACATCCTAATCCTGGCCCAATTAATATCAATACCTGTTCTTATAAAAATAATTGTTCCCATAACACACTTAATATTCCTGGAAAACCTAATGACATACTCATATTGAACATGAATGTCAGAAGCTTTACCAATAAAGTACATGAACTACATGCCAACCTTTCCCTGTATTCACCTGACACAGTATTATTAACTGAGACATGGCTTAAACCTGAGATCTGTAATAATGAAATATTAGCCTCAGGCTACAGCATCTTATGTAATTATTGTACTTCCAAAAAAGGAGGTGGTGCATCCTTGATGTTTAAAAATCAGCTTAATGTAGAAATCCTGGATATTTGTATACCACCCTTTGCCAACGCAGAAAGTTTGCTTGCAAAACTAAAGAAAAGCATAGTTATAATAGGTTGCTATATTCCCCCTGGTTTCAACTTAGTAACTCTTGAAACCTTACTTGAATGGAACGCTAATGCCTTCCAACAGGAAACCATTATATTAGAGGACTTTAACATTGACTGGTTATCGTGTAATTCTAATTCTCCCAGCAACACTACCAACCTCTATGGATTTTCCCAGCTTATCCATTTTCCCACAAGAGTTGATAAAACAACCAAAAGAAAGTCAGTACATGAATGGATTCTGACTAATAAACCTACACTTATCTCCCATTCAGGCTGTCTCCCAGACAGCCTGAGTGACCACATATCCATATTCATAAATAGATATTGCACAACCCAGAATAAACCCATCATTTTCCAAATTATCTGAAATAAAAGACATTTTAATCCAACTACCTTTTTTAATTCCCTAAAAGCCTGTAATTTTACCCATCTTAAGTAGCTTAACTTAGATGAAGCTGTTAATTACTTTAGCTCAACCTTCTTGGATGTCTTCAACTCCCAAGCCCTTCCACCCCGGACCATAAGAATAAAATCTAACTATGTCCCCTGGATGAGTAAAGACACCAGATCTCTCCTGAAATCCTGAGATAAAGCCTGGGTCAAATGGCATAAAACTAGGTCACTCACTAACAGGAAGCATTTCTGGAACTCCACAATAAAGCAAAAAAATGTGTCAAAACAGACAAAATTAGGTACTATCATGATATGCAAACCACATATCAAAATAATCCTAAAAGATTTTGGTCAGCAATTAACAATATACTCTACCCTGGTAAATCTGGCACTCCCCCTCCGACCTTAACAAATTCCACACATAATGTCCCCACCCAATTCAACATATACTTCACAGATTCAACTCTTAGACTCTCAAACTCCCAAAACTTTTCATCTTCTAACCCAGTTCCTGAACTCCTCACTAACAGCAATGGCTTTACCTTCCATCCATGTCCCTACAGACACAATTAAAAAACACCTCAAAAACTAAAGCCCACTTCCTTAGCAGATGACAACCTCCAACCTGAATTCTTAAAAATAGCTGCTGATGCTATTCCATACCCAGTTTCCATTTTTATCAACCATTCCTTATCAGAAAATCAAGTCCCAGACATCTGGAAAGTGTCTCACACTATCCCATTCCATAAAGGGGGTAGTTCAAAAGAGCTAACCAGTTATCATCCCATAGCTATACTATCACCCCTGTTCAAAATATTGGAAAGGTGTATCTACTCACAAATCATGGATTACCTTACCACCCAAAACCTTCTTGCTAACACTCAACATGGCTTCAGACCATACCATAGCACCACAACAGCCCTTATATCATTCACTCATATTGTCAACAAACACAGAAATAATGGCAACTTTGTGTCCGCTATCTTTCTTGACCTGTCTAAGGCATTTGATATGGTTAACCATAATAAACTCATATCATCCCTTTCTGAACTAAATCTCAGCAGATCCACCATTACCTGGTTTCTAAACTATTTAACAAACAGGCAGCAGGCAGTGCAGTGGAAGCATGAACTCTCTCCTGTACTACCAGTTACACTAGGCATCCCCCAAGGATCCATCCTTGGTCCTTTACTTTTTTTATTCTTTATTAACAACCTTCACTCCTCCTCACTACATGCTACAGTCATCCAGTACGCTGATGACTTAACCAGAATCTGTTTCTCTCCTTCTCTCCATGAACTCCAACTAATAACACAGGCTTCTTTCCTTTCTGTAGAAGAATGTCTTACCAACTCTCAACTAATACTAAACCCTAATAAAACCAAACATCATATTTCCACCAACTAACCTCAATACTCATCCACTAACTTTCTCTATCACATCTCACAATAATACCATTATCTCTCCTGTCAACCACACCAAATTCCGGTGTTGAAATAGACAGCAACCTGAGATTTGATCATCATATTGCACTCACTTAAAAAAGTACATAAAAAACTAGGAGGGCTATATAGAAACATGCAATTCCTCACAAAATGCACTAAGGCAAAAATTGCACAAACACACCTTCTGACCACTCTCTTATATGCCTCCCCTATCATTACCAATCTTAGAAAATCTGATATTGCTAAACTCGAAACCTGCTATCACAAAATTGCAAAATTCGCCTCTAATAGTTCTCATCTCACACATCACTTCTCAGTCCTAAAATGAATTAATTGGCTCGAACTCCCCCATCTTCTCTTCTACAACCAGCTCATATTTACCCACAAAATACTTTACTACCTAGACAAAATCCCTGTATTACAAAACTTTATACATCCCTACTCCAGCACTAGAGTCCGACGCTCCAATAATAATCTTCACCTTCAAGTATTTAAACCTTACAACTCTGCTGGATCTTCCCTATACTCATATTTCATAGCCAAAAAGTGCAACACTTTACCCACTAACATACCTGCAATCTCCTCCTTAGCCCTATTTAAACAATCCCTAAAAATACACTTACAAGCCAACTGGATATGTAACTGTAACTCTCCTGGCTAGACCTCAGATCACAAAGGTTTACCTCTTATACCTTTCTATCAGGCATTTTTCCTTCCTTCAGCCTGAAATTCTTTCTCTTACATCTATAATTCTTTCTTATCCTAAGCCTAAACCTTAGAATATTCTCAGTATCTCTCTTCTACTCTGCCTTTACCATGTCTTCTACTTATCTACCTAAAGTGTGTCTCCCTTCTAACACTAATGTCTATCGTAAACCATCCTACCAGCATTACTTTTACAGCTTCACTTTCAAACTGTGTAGCTTTTCTTAACTCACTTAGTTACTTATGTTGTCAGTTCTTGACTATGGTACTGATGTATTATGTAATTTAGCCTGTTCTGTATCTGGGAAATGAAGTAAAAGGGAAAATGACTTACTTCTGTAACTGTGTAATTGTAATCAATAATTCTTATGTTATATGTGCTTTGTTATATGTGGAGAGTTTCTCCCTGGACCTCTGCTGACAAAGGACTTGTGTCCAGAGAGACTTTCCCGGTAACCAAATGTAAAATAAATTAAATATATATAAAATAAATTAAATATATATAAAATATATATAAATATAAGCAACCGCTACCCCACAACAATACCCATGTATCACATAGTTCACAAAGTCAGTGTGCCACACAGTCACAGCCCTTAAGGCTAAACAACACACCTAATACACTTGTAATAGGTGACTTTATTGTCAGACACACTGACGTCCCACTCACCAGGCTGAACAAGGAGAAGGTCACTGTAAGCTGCCTGTTGGGTGCCAGGATCCACCACATAACACAAGCACTCAGGTCACTCCAAAGCAAGTACAAATATGACTCCGTCATTGTCCATGCTGGTGTGAATGACCTAAGACGTACCTCCCTGGACTACATGAAAAGAGACATAGAGGAGCTCTCTGATCATGTAGCCCAGGCCGGTATGACCCTGACCTTGAGTAGCATCTTACCCTCACCAAGAATGATGCCACAGTATAAAGACAAAATGATCAATTTTAACAATTGGCTAAAGTATTGGTGTCATTCAAAGGGGATCCAGTGTCTGTCAGCCTGGGATGACATGCTCGATAAGCCACGTTGCTTCGCTAGGGATGGCTTGCACCTGTCACCCCTGGGCTTTCGAATGCTGGGCTAAGGCTCTTGCCACCCCCATAGTGCCTTTTTTAGGCAAGGCTCAAAAGACAAACCCACCTCCATAGACAACACAAAGAAAAAGAAACTAAGGGTAATGCTGCTCAACACCAGAAATCTGAACCTCAAGATGCACGCACTCAAGGCTCTTCTCAGTATGGAGAATATCGATATCTGTACAGTAACAGAAACCTGGTTCAAGGCTCCCAAGAGCACCCCAGCACTACCAGGTTATACCGCATACCATGCTTTTTGGCCCCAAAACTTGGACCGAACCACAAAAGGAGGGGGAGTATCAATATTCGTCAAAGAT
Organism: Protopterus annectens; assembly: GCF_019279795.1. Classification (NCBI taxonomy): domain Eukaryota; kingdom Metazoa; phylum Chordata; order Ceratodontiformes; family Protopteridae; genus Protopterus; species Protopterus annectens. The sequence goes on from NC_056735.1 coordinate 585,826,190, forward strand.
ACCCACACCTCCATGTTGGCGGCACAGCACGAAGCATCAGAGACTATCCATGTGCAACTAACAGTGGGTAAAACTGCCTTCCAGTTTATAGCCTGCTACAGACCATCCTCCCAAACTCAGGAACCCCACTCGGCCTTCCTGAGAACACTGGAAAATATGAAGGTCTCTCCAAACACCATTATATCAGGTGACTTCAACTACCCAAACATAGACTGGGAGCACTAGTCAAGCCCCAACACCCTCACCCAACGGTTCCTAGAATTTATAAACTCAAATGCTATGGAACAACTGGTCACCACTCCCACAAGAGGGGAAACATATTGGACCTGATCATCAACAACATGGGGACTCTATGTTCCATACCAGAGGTATACCCCTCATTGGTATGATCTGACCATAAATTAATCTTACTGGACATCCATATCCCGTCCCCACCCCCAGCCAAGGAAACCACGGTGAAGAACTTCTCAAAAGCAAACTTCACACTTCTCAAAACCGAGGTGGAATCCTTCAAAGCCCCCGGGCCAGTGGAAAATACGGCCCAAACCGCAGAATCCTTTACAAATGCTTTCTATGGACACCTACAGGAATGCATGGATTGTGTAATCCCAAATAAAACCAAGACTCATTTCTCCAAAGGCAGGAGACCTGTCTGGTGGACCCCAGCCATAAATAAGCTATACAACAGAAGGAGGAAGCTACTACATGACAGAGCAAAATCCCAAAAAGGAAAGGCATCTCTGATCAGTACTAGCAAGAAACTATGATCCCTCATAAAATCATCTAAGGCCAGCTTTGAAAGAAAAATTGCACAACATGCTAAAGATAATCACAAGGCCTTCTTTAGTTATGTCAGGAACCTGGGTGGCAACTCCCAGATATGCTCTGAGTTAGTTCAAAATGACAAAAAATACATTGAACCCACAGATATTGCCAACATCCTGGCAGACAGGTTCAGTGCAAACTCCCCCCCCCAAAAAGAGCAAATGACTATCCCAATAGAGTGTAGTCTCCCTGACATCACAGATGCACAGGTGAGAGCTGCCCTCTCCAAAGCAAAAAACACAGCATCAATGGGACCGGACGGTGTCCCGGGCTGCATCTTACATGAACTCCAAGAAGAACTGAACCCTCACAAAAAAGTCACTGTTCAATCTCAGCCTTACTACAGGATATGTACCCAAGGAATGGCATACAGCAACAATGGTCCCACTCCACAAAGGTGGTGCCACAACAGATCCCGGAAACTATCGCCCTATAAGCCTGACTAGCCTGGTCTGCAAAGCTATGGAGCGTATCATCATGAAACTCATAAACAAAGACATTGGGAACTTCCAAACAATGGATCCTACCCAATTCAGCTTTGTTAAGGGCAGATCTTGCCTCTTGAACCTGGTCGACTTCTTTGAAACAGTCACCAAGGCCATAGATGAAGGGAAGGTAGTCCAAACAGCCTATCTGGACCTTGCAAAAGCCTTCGACACAATACCCTACTCAGGCATCATAAATAAGCTCACCAGTTTAAATATCAACCCCTATGTCACAAGATGGGTTGCAAACTGGCTCAGGGATAGAACCCACATGGTCAGAATTGCAGGTGCCATGTCAGACTCTAAACCAGTTACAAGTGGCATCCCACAAGGCTCAGTCCTGGGACCTCTCTTGTTCAGTATATATTTCTCTGAGGTACAGGCTAACATGGGAGGACTATGGCTGACCAAGTTCGCAGATGACTGCAAACTGGGTGCCATAATCGACTCGCTGACTGACACAAGCATCCTGCAAAAGGGTCTCACAGAGATGGATAACTGGTGCCAGAGCCATGGCTTAAAGCTAAATGCCAAAAAGTGCATAGTCATCCCCTTTGGGAAAAACAAAGTGCCCACAAATTACCACATAGGTGGTAATCCATTAAGTATGGAAGAAGTAATTAGGGCTTTGGGGACCCAAGTAGATAGCAATCTCTCCTTTGACAATCACGTTGCCAAAGTGGTTAGAAAGACCTTCTATATAGCCCACCTTATCACAAAAGGGTTCAGATCTAGATCAAGAGAAGTCATTGTGCCCCTCTACTCATCAGGCCCATAATTGAATACAATGCCCCATTTGGGACGTACCTTACCCGACATCTGCAGCAACTGGAAAGACCCCAAAAGTACCTCACCAAGAGGATCAAGGGACTCAAATAGATGCCCTATGCAGTTAGGCTAAAGAAACTCCAGCTCTACTCAGTTGCTTACCGCCTACTCAGAGGCGATCTGTGCCTGACGTATAAAGCCATGTCCAACCCAGAATTAATGGACATGCTCCACCTCAGGAAATCCAAATCCCTTAGAGCTACACGCTCCAGGGACTTAAACCTCAGCACAGAAATAAATGGGACATGCTGGAGGGACAGATTCATATCCCAGAGGCTCCCCTCACTCTGGAACAAAATCCCAATCCATGTTAGGCGGAGTCCCTCAATGACCCTCTTCAAGAGAAATCTTGACGAGTGGATGGGAGATCGTAGGTTTACCCCTGGGATCTCTTCTGTGTCCCTACTAGACAGAGGCACAGTAAACTAACCTCAAAAGGGCTATCTTCTGTGACCTACTATACAGAGGCACAGTCAACTAATCTAAAAGGGTGGTGAAAACCAAACACACTCTGGCTAGGCTTATAAATGTCCAAGGGCAGATAGCCTAGTATCAACCTATGAACCTATGAACATATATATATATATATATATATATATATATATATATATATATATATATATATATTTAGAAGTGCTACAGAATCCAGAAAGCTCAAAATCTTGAAGATCAAAATCCTGAGACCAAAATTCTGAAGTTCAAAATCCTGAAAACTCAAAATACTGACAACACAAAATCCTGAAAACACACAGGATACCTACACTTGCTATAATCCAGCACAAGTACATACAGAAACATATTACACTTCAACTATATGCAGGGGGGAAAGCCCCCCTGAATCACTACATATGAGGGGCTGTGCCCCCCACTCCCCCTGCTACTTAAATATATCAGCTCCAAGACTGCACTTTACTACACTAAGTGCAATCTTGGAGTTGATATATTTAAGAAGCAGGGGGTGCGGGGGTGCATGGGGGCTTGGCCCCCTGCTTATACTTGGAGAACAGTAATATAGTTTGTGTTTTATCTGTTTCTGTATGTACTTGTGCTGGAATATAGTAAGTGTTGGTATCCTGTGTGTTTTCAGTATTTTGAGTTTTCAGTATTTTGAACTTTCAGGACTTTGGTCTTCAGGATTTTGGGCTTTCAGGATTCTGTAGTGCTCCTATATATATATATATATATATATATATATATATATATATATATATATATATATATGTATGTATATATATATATATATATATATATATATATATATATATATATATATATATACTTTACCATCAAAATGCAGAATTGTAGTTCTGCTAACACGGGAATGCCGGATGTGTGTAGGCTGATTCCCGTATTGCTGATCTGCACTTTTACAGCTGTCCTTTAGCGAATGTTAGTGTGCATTCACTCATATGAAGCAAAGAGATCCCGGCCACAGTGTGGATTAAGAAAGTTACCCTTTCCTCACTGTAGTGCAATCTTAGAGTTGGAATATATAATTTGCAGGGGAGTGTGGGGTGGGTGCAGGGGGCTTACCCCCCACAAAAATGTGTAGTAAAGTGATGTCATTCTACTTATTTATGGGAAAATTAATTTGAACACATATTTACATCTATACTTCAGGGTCATTGTTGCAAAAAGTCTTGTGAGCTAGAGAAGTTCACAACTGTAATGTATAATACATTATATATATTTCATATTTTCTAAGTTTTATTTAACGTACTAGAGTTTGGACTCAATAACTGCAGTACGTATGGCAGCACTAGTAGGTGGAAAGGACAAGATTAAACTGCAGCTCACTGGAGGTGAAATACAAAATGTATTTGGTGGATAGAATCAGGCATGCACATCACTAAACCAGGAAATGCAAAAAAAATCAAAGGTGTCGAAAATGCTGAACATTATATCAGCGGTATTGAATATTTGACATTTTTAGCTAATTCATATGCAGACTGTCCACATTTCTGCTTGGTATTTTGACCACATTACATTATGACATTCGGCATTTTGATGGTAAAACTTTATATATGTATATATATATATATATATATATATATATATATATATATATATATATATATATATATATCTATAGGTTTACTATTGTTTGTGTGAACGACATTCTGTCGGCTGCACTGTGCCCAAACTCAGAATGTCGAACACACAAACATAGGTGCATCAGAAAGTCGACTCCACTTATGCAAATGCACTACTGCATTCGCATAAGTGTAAGTCGACTATCTGCATGGAGATTGCGATACAGTGGGGAGTGGAAATTCATCCACATCCCCACTGTAGTGCGATCTCGGAGTTAGAATATATAAGTAGGGGGTGTGTGGGGGGTGCATGGGGCTTGCCCCCCTGCAAAAACATGATTTGTCGTATAGGAGTTTGATTTACATCACCTCCTATATGGCTATAACATGGTGGTTTCGACACCAATGTCGTAACAAATGCGTCGAGCATTTGCTGCAACATTGTCAACGTTAGTTGTTTTTACTTTCGGTATTACTATTTGTTTATTTGAACAGAAAATTTTTTCCATTTGAATAAACAATAGTAAACCATAAATATATATATATATATATATATATATATATATATATATATATATATATATATATATATATATATATATATATATATATATATATATATATATATATATATATATATATATATACCTACAGAGAGAGAGAGAGAGAGAGAGAGATTAGTATATCTGTATCTGTTTCTCTTTATATATAGATAGATATGGATATATAGTAATAGTGCTCTAGCAAATTTGTCTACAACTTAACTTCAAAATTCAATCAAAAAAAAAATGAAACTCAGCTCATTACAGAAGGAAAACAGACATTCTAGTTTTGCACGCAATTTATTAAAAAATGCCACCAGCCTAAATTTGTCTAAATTGTGGTACTGTTACAGAAAGCGTTTAGCAAACATGATTAAGGTTGTTTGGGGTTCTTCGTCCCCTACTCCAGCTTACTCATGTGTGTTAACCCTAGCTTTAACCTTGCCCCTGCCCATAATCCCTAAACTTTGCACATTATGAAGAAACCCTTCTCTAAAAGTACAACACCCAGAAACACTACCCATACAGCACATTCAAACACACACATACACACACACCACTAAAACTATTGCCTTTCCTAGGCCTTATTCTAACCTGTAAACACTTGCGCACTCACTCCCACCCTAATGCTGAAACTTTGGTATATCTGAATGTTTCACCATTAGCACACATACCACATATCATACTTTAACCCAAAGCACATCCTGAACAAAACACTTTCTTTTGAAATTACTAAAATCAACTTGCCCCTGTGTGTCTGCATATCTATATCTATCTATCTATCTATCTATCTATCTATCTATCTATCTATCTATCTGTAATATATCTTTATATATCTAAACCAGTCTATTGAAGCAGTACCATTTTGTTTATAGTGTTTCTCTCTCTCTTTATATATATATATATATATATATATATATATATATATATATATATATATATATATATATATCTATATACATAAATATATATATATATATATATATATATATATATATATATATGTACACACACACACACACACACACACACACACACACACACACACACACACACACACAGGTTCATAGGTTGGTACTAGGCTATCGGCCCTAGCCATAACAATTCCCTGGCTATTTCTTCCCACAATATTTACTTCCCTGGACCCCTGTCTAGCAGAGCAACTGATATGATCCCTGGGGTAAATTTCCTATCTCCCATCCAGTCGTCAATGTTCCTTTTGAAAAGGACTAAGGAGGTGCTCTGCTTGACATGTATGGGCAGTCTATTCCAGAGTATGGAGAATTTCTGGGTCAGGAACCTATCCCTCCAGCATGCTTTGTTCATTGTAATGGCAAGGTTTAGGTCCCTGGAGTGTGGGATATATTGATAGACAGATATATGGGTCTACTTCACATCACCTAAAACCCATTTGACTGACTTTCATTTCATTGAGACCAAATCACCTAATTTTCAAAATACTGAAAACTCATTTGACTGAATCTCATTTCACTGAATTGTAAGCCATAGACATGATGTGGGTTTCTATTCACCTGTGACTTGTTTGTGATAAAAAGTATTCCTGTAACTTACAGTGCTGACTACCAGAATACCAATAGTCATGTACAAAGTAGTGTTGTAGTGTTTTAAAATGTGGGTATGTGTCTTTACATTTTTATAGGAAGTATCTAAAGTAATATGGCGGATGTTTTGTACATTTCCATCAGTAGTGGCAGTGTGTAGAGTACTGTAAGGCAAGTAAAAGGTATATGCCCATTTCTCCACTGTAGTGTGATCCTGGAGTTAGTATATATAGTTGGGGGGTGTGGGGGGGTACAGCCTCCGACATCGGGGTGTGTGGGGGGCATAGCCCCCCACTTAGTTTGGTTTTATATTGTCCAGTTTCTGTTAAGAGGATAAATAAGTAATTTTTAAGTTCTGGAAAGAAGTAATCATTAGTGTTGTGAGTCTGTTTGTCTATGGTTTAACATTTAGTTTTTTGAAATTTAGCATTGTAAGCTTTCCGTGAAATGAGATTCAGTCAAATGAGTTTAAATTAGGTGATTTGATCTCTGTGAAATGAAAGTCAGTCAAATGGGTTTTAAGTGATGTGAAGTAGTAGATAACACACCATTAACATATGGCAGAGTGCCGTGAGGCTGTGTTGAGGGTGTCTGATACATGTAGAACTCCACAGAAGCTATTGAGAGAACTTGTTATGTAACACTACCAAGTAGACTCTGTGGGGAATAAAGAAGGACTGCTGATGCACATCAGAGTCTACCTGCATCAGCTTACAGACAGAGCTATTTAATGTATGAACCTCCCTACATGGTATACTAAAGTTTATATTGCACCTATACATCTGCTGGAACACAGCAGCCACATGGCTTGCACTGTTTGCACCCAGCTGTTGTGGCAAAGTGACATGAGCAGGGGGAACTTGCTGAGAACAAAAGAGGGTTATGAAAATGAATCTGGAGTTGTTCTGTTTAGCTTTCCTGAGGAACCTCCTTTCAAAGAAACTGGGAGGAAAGCATGAAGAAATCCTTTCATGGACAGGCACAGAAGTATAGACTTAGATATCTGGAGTACTGCAGGATGAAATCATCTGCAGCAACATCTACACTACATAGTAGCAGAATGCCAACAGTGCTGGATCCACTATGGTGGTGTTAGAAGGTTCAGATGACATGTGCAAAGGTGCAAACTACACTTCTTCTGCATTCCACCATGCTCATATTCTGATTAGGCAATGAGGCAACTAAGCATCTTTCACAGCATCAGTCAACAGCATCAGTCAACAGAGCTGTCATAAGGCAATGTTACAACTGTCTGATGTACACGGACAACCCTCTCCTCCTCCAAACAGGTTCAAATATATGTGAGAGATGCAACCATATAGCCAAACTGGAGGCTGAGCTCTCTCATCTCAAAACTGGTGAAACCAGTCAGGAGGAGAAGGTAACCTCAAACAACATAATTCCAGTATCACATAGTCCCACCACATCAATGAACCAAATACACAAAAACATACTCGGAGGCTCTAAATAAAAATCTACCTAAGCAACAGAGACCTCCAAAGCAGACATCCAAGCAAACGCTACCCCAAAACAAAACACACACAACACATAGCCCACAAAGTCAGTGCGCCAAGCTGCCACAGCCCTTAAGGCTGAATAACACACCTGATACTCTTGTAATAGGTGACTCTATTGTCAGACACACTGACATCCCGCTCACCAGGCTGAATAAAGAGAAGGTCACAGTGAGCTGCCTGTCTGGCACTAGGATCCGCCACATAATGCAAGCACACAGGTCACTCCAAAGCAAATACAAATATGACTCAGTCATTGTACATGCTGGTGTGAATGACCTGAGACGTACCTCCCTGGACTACATGAAAAGAGACATAGAGGAGCTCTCTGATCATGTAGCCCAGGCCGGTATGACCCTGACCTTGAGCAGCATCTTACCCTCACCTAGAATGAAGCCACAATACAAAGACAAAATGATCGATTTTAACAATTGGCTAAAATTTTGGTGTCATTCTAAGGGGATCCAGTGTCTGTCAGCCTTAGATGACATGCTCGACAAGCCACGTTGCTTCGCTAGGGACGGCTTGCACCTGTCACCACTGGGCTTTCGGATATTGGCAAAGGCTCCTGCCACCCCCATAGTGCCTTTTTTAGGCAAGGCTCAAAAGTCAAACCCACCTCCATAGACAGCACAAGAAATAAGAAACTAAGGGTAATGCTGCTAAACGCCAGAAGTCTTAACGTCAAGATGCACACACTAGAAGCTCTCCACAGTATGGAGAACATCGATATCTGTGCAGTGACAGAAACCTGGTTCAAGGCTCCAGAGAGCACCCCAGCACTACCAGGTTATACCTCATATCATGCTTTTCGGCCCCAAAACCTGGACCGAACCACAAAAGGAGGGGGAGTTTCCATATTTATCAAGGATATCCACACCTCCAGGTTAGTGGCATTGCACGAAGTATCGGAGATCATCCATGTGCAACTAACAGTGGGCAAGTCTGCTTTTCAGTTTATAGCATCCTACAGACCACCCTCTCAAAGTCAGGAATCCCACTCGGCTTTCCTGAAAACATTGGAGAACATGAAGATCTCTCCGAACACCATTATATTGGGTGACTTCAACTACCCAAACATAGACTGGGAGCACTACTCAAGCCCCAGCACCTTAGCCCAAAGGTTCCTGGAAATTATAAACTCAAATGCTATGGAACAACTAGTCACCACTCCCACAAGAGGGGATAACATACTAGACCTGATCATTACCAACATGGGGACTCTGTGCTCCACACCTGAAGTATATCCCTCATTGGTAAGATCAGACCATAAATTAATTTCACTGGATGTCCACATCCCGACCCCACCCCCAGCCCAGAAAACCACAGTGAAAAACTTCTCAAAAGCGAACTTCTCACTTCTCAAAACCTAAGTGGAATCCTTCAAGGCCCCAGGGCCAGTGGAAACTATGGCCCAAACTGCAGAATCCTATATAAACGCATTCTATGGACATTCCAGGAATGCATGGATCATGCTATCCCAAACAAAACCAAAACCCAAACATCCAAAGGCAGGCATCCAGTCTGGTGGACTCCAGCCATAAATAAACTGTACAACAGAAGGAGGAAGATACTACATGATAGAGCAAAATCCCTGATAGGGAAGGCATCTATGATCAGTACTAGCAAAAATTTACGATCCCTCATAAAATCCTCCAAGGCCAGCTTCGAGAGAAAAATTTCTCAAGACACTAAAGACAATCATAAGGCTTTTTTCAGTTATGCTAGGAACCTGGGATGCAACTCCCAGACTTGTTCTGAGTTGATTCTAAATGACAAAAAATACACTGAACCCACAGACATCGCCAACATCCTGGCAGACAGGTTCACTGCAAACTTCTCCACCCCCCCCCCCCAAAAAAAGAGCAAGTATCTATCCCGGCAGAGGGCTGCCTCCCAAACATGTCTGATGCTCAGGTGAAGGCTGCCCTCTCCAAAGCAAAAAACACTGCTTCCATGGGACCAGATGGCGTCCCGGGTTGCGTCCTACATGAACTCCAAGAAGAACTAATCCCTCAAATAAAACAGTTGTACAATCTCAGCCTCACTACAGGATATGTGCCCACAGAATGGTATACAGCAACAGTGGTCCCACTCCACAAAGGTGGAGCCTCTACGGACCCTGGAAACTATCGCCTCATAAGCCTGACTAGCTAAGTCTGCAAGGCTATGGAGAGGATCATCATGGAGCTCATAAACAAAGACATTGGGGATCTACAGACACTAGATCCTACCCAGTTCGGCTTCGTCAAGGGCAGATCCTGCCTTTTGAACCTGGTTGACTTCTTCAAAACAGTCACCAAAGCCATAGATGAAGGGAAGGTAGTCCACATAGCCTATCTGGACCTAGCAAAGGCATTTGACACAATACCCCACTCGGGCATCATAGATAAGCTATCCAGCTTAAATATAAACCCCTATATCACAAGATGGGTCGCAAACTGACTCAAAGACAGAACCCACAGAGTGAGAGTTGCTGGAGCCATGTCAGATGCAAAACCGGTCACAAGTGGCGTCCCACAAGGTTCTGTCCTGGGACTGCTCTTGTTTGGTATATACTTTTCCGAGCTACAGGCCAACGTGGGAGGACTATGGCTCACCAAGTTCACAGACGACTGCAAACTAGGTGCCATAATCAACTCTCCAGCTGACACAAACATCCTTCAAAAAGGTCTCACAGAGTCGGATAACTGGTGCCAGAGCCATGGTCTAAAGCTAAATGCCAAAAAGTGTATAGTCATACCCTTTGGCAAAAACAATGTGCCCACAAATTACCACATAGGCGGTAACCCATTAAGTACAGAGAAAGTAATTAGGGATCTGGGGACCCAAGTTGATAGCAATCTCTCCTTTGACAACCACATTGCCAAGGTGGTTAGAAAGACCTTTTACATAGCCCACCTCATCATGAAAGGATTCACATCTAGATCAAGAGAGGCAATCGTGCCCCTTTATTCATCCCTCATCAGGCCCATCATAGAATACAATGCCCCCTTTGGGATGTACCTTACCCGACACCTGCAGCAATTAGAAAGACCCCAAAAGTACCTCACCAAGAGGATCAAGGGACTCAAACAGATGCCATATGCTGCTCGGTTAAAAAAAACTCCAGCTCTACTCAGTTGCATACCGCCTACTTCGAGGCGATCTATGCCTGGCATATAAAGCTATGTGCAATCCAGAATTAATGGATATGCTCCACCTCAGTAAATCTAAATCCCTTAGAGCCACATGCTCGAGGGACTTGAACCTCAGCACTGAAATAAATAGAACTTGCTGGAGGGACAGATTCATAACCCAGAGGCTCCCTTCGCTCTGGAATAGAATTCCAATTCATGTTAGGCAGAGCACCTCACTGAATCTCTTCAAGAAGAATCTTGATGAGTGGATGGGGGATCGTAGGTTTGTCCCGGGGATTACTTCCGTGTCACTATTAGACAGAGGCACAGCAAACTAAACCTTAAAAAGGGCACAGTATACTCAAATCAAGGGGTGGCATAAGCCAAACAAAATCGGGCTAGGCTTATAATTGCCCCAGGGCAGATAGCCTAGTATGAACCTATAAACCTATAACAGAGGCTGCGCAAAATGTCTTCCCCAGCTCTGACTGTATAGCCTGATTGCAGCTCAATAAGTTCATCTTGAACCACTTTGTCACCATCTAAGTGTACCACATGGTAGTGTGTGTGTGTGTGTGTGTGTGTGTGTGTGTGTGTGTGTGTGTGTGTGTGTGTGTGTGTGTGTGTGTATGTGTGTGTATGTGCTTATGTGTGCATGTGCATGCATGTCCATGTCTGTGTATGGGGTTTGTGTGTGTGCATGTACGCGTGGGTGTGGGTGTTTGTGTACTGATAAAGGACATGGTGACAGTTGTAAATGTCTGTATATTACTCATGTTTAATTGCATAAAATACCTTGCACACATTGGTTTCTCATAATTAGGTTATCAGAAGTGATCCCTATTTTAACTTGCAATTAAATAAGTATTTTGCAGATCATTTTTACTTGGCATATTTACAGGAGACTATATCACTACAATAAACTCTGATGGCTGAATACTGATCTACTGTTTGGCATACTGCACTGAAGAAAGTTCAGACTACCAAACAATAAAAGTACAGGGTATACTTACTTAAAATCAGTAAACACCATTAAAAGCAGTTTATTTTTAAAACTATTATAGAACATTTCACCAAGAAGCTTAGGAAAACGATAGTGTGGAAATTGCTTTACTTAACTGATCATTCCATTTATTTAGTATCTCAATAAATGTGTCACATCCTCAGAAACAGAGAACAAAACTGCAAATCCCACTTTTATTTAGCAAGAGCATAACAAACAAATCAATTGGAAGTATCAGTAAACCTTTCAACACTGTTTCACTGCATCACTCTTGCAATACCTGCCAGATTTAGAGTAAAATGAGGCCAAACCTGTAACCTGACAGTCAAACAACTAACAGAGTAAACACTTCTAAATGCTTGATTCAATTAATTAAACAACTCTTTCAAGCATGCCTTAACCTTTATTTCATGAGCAGACTAATTAAAGCATTCACACAGTGTTCGAATAATACGTAAAGGTAATACAAATGATTTGTTGCTCATAGAAAACTGAGAAGCCAGGCATCTTTTCTTCCAGTATCCCCAGTGCACTTCTCAGCAATGTTCTGTTCTTTTTACTTTTTCTATATCTTTTTGCTTCACTGATTTCACCCCATAGCCTCCTGGAGTAAAACTTCTAAATGATAAGTAAATTCTTTGTTTAGCAGTAGCAAAAATAAATAATGTAAGCCTGTTAATGTGAGACTGATGTTCAAAACAGGAAAACAATAGCACTGAATATTTGTTTTTAGTCTGTGGAAAAATTAACACAGTAATGTAAATATTTAAAATAGATACTGTTTTGCCATACTAAAGGTATTTGAACTGTAGTGTTCAAAAGAATAATAAGAAATATTACACAACTGTTTTCAATAAACATATCAAGCCGTTTAAAATTACTTTCCCAGTGGTGACAGTGGTTTTAGGTTCCCTCACAAAACCTCTGGAACACTCAAAATTGAACACATTCAAAAGTAACAAATCATATACAAAAGGGTTTTCTTGCTGTTGCATGGGGCAACCCGCCTAGCTTCCCCACACTACCTGATAGTTTTATGGATAAACTCGAAGACTGCACTATCTCGAGAAAAAGTGAAACCCAAATAAAGTACCGTCTTGAACCTTAGTACAAGATCCCTGGAATTACATACTAATGGTCAACAACAAAAGAGGTGACCATTAATGCAGCACTGTTAAGCATAGCTCCCCAGGCAGATATTGAGATAGAAGTATAGTTAGATTGATAGGCTGATGGACTGACAGATAGATTGACAGGCTGATAGACAGACAGATGCAATAGATATTGTATGTTTTTATATCTAATCTGCTCATTGCAAATATCACTCAATTAGAACATTTATCACTTCCATCATGAAATCATCCAATAAACTATGTACAGAAGATGCAAACTGATATGCATCCCATCATGCAGACATAATAGGAAAAGCTGGGAATCCCAACATATCAGCAACAAGGGGAAGGATAACTGCCACCAGAACCCCTCCCCTTAACTTTCAAGTGCAAAAAAGCTGTATTCACAATAAACAGCCAATAAAGCTAACACAAGACAATAACCAGTTCACACGGTCATAGGTGTGTACTAGGCTAATGGCCCTGAAGCCTTTACAAGCCTAGCCCCTAGAAGTGTTCTGGTATCATGCTGCCCGACATTAGTTCCCAGTGCCTCTATCAAGTAGAGCCACTGGAGTGATCCACGGGTGAACTTTCTATTTCCAATCCACTCATCAAGATTTCTCTTGAAGAGGGCCAGTGAGGTGCTCTGCTTGACATGTATGGGAAGTCTATTCCAGAGCATGGGCAGTTTCTGGGTTATGAACCTATCCCTCCAGCATGTTCTGTTGATTGTGGTAATGAGGATGAGGTCTCTGGAGTGTGTGATGAGAAGGGATTGGGATTTCTTTAGATGTAGCATTTCTAACAGAGCTGGGTCAGACATGGCTTTGTAAGTCAATCAGAGATCGCTTCTTAGTAGATGATATGAGGCAGAGAATAGCTGGAGTTTTTTGAGTCTGTCCATGTAGGACATGTTTAAGGCCTAGGATCCTCTTCTTGAGGTACTTTTGTGGCCTTTCCAGCTATTGCATGTGTCTAGTGAGGTACATGCCAAATGGGGCATTATACTCGATTATTGGTCTAATGAGGGAATAGTAGAGAGAAATGATGACCTCTTTATTCCTGAATGCAAAACCCTTGGTAATGAGATGAGCCACATAGAAGGACTTTCTGACCACATTGGCAATGTCGTGGACGAAGAAGAGGTTGCTGTTAACATGTGTCTCCAGGTCTCTTATAACATCTTCAGTGTTCAGTGGGCTCCCATTGATGTGGTAATTAGTGAGAACTGAGTTTTTCCCAAAGAGGATGATGCTGCATTTTTTTGGCATTAAGCTTAAGGCCATGGTTTCGACACCAGTCATTGGTTTAAGTGAGGCTTTTCTGTAGGATGTCTGCATCACTTGGAGAGTTAATAATGGCCCCCAGATTGCAGTCGTCTGCAAACTTGATCAGCCAGAGTCCCTCCATGTTAGTCTAGACTTCGGAGAAGTAGATGCCAAACAGGAGAGGACCGATCTCCGTGGGACTCCACTCATGACTGGTCAGCAGTCTGACTTGGAGTCCACTACTTTCACACTGTGGGTTGTATCTGTGAGCCACTTTGCAACCCACCTAGTGATATAAGGGTTGATGCCTGCCTAGTTTGGTGAGTTTATCAATAATTCCTGAGTGAGGAATGGTATCAAAAGCCTTGACCAGACTGAGGTAGGCTATATGAACTGCCTTGCCCTCATCCACAGCTCTGGTGACCGACTCAAAGAAGTCAACCAGGTTGAGCAGGCATGATTTACCTTTCATAAAACCAAATTGTGTGGGATCTAGAGTTTGGAGATTCCCTCTATCCTTGTTAATTAGGTTCATGATGATGCGCTCCATAGCCTTACATATCAGACTCATCAGGCTAATAGGGCAATAATCCCCAGGGTCTGTAGTCACTCCCTCTTTATGGAGCGGGATGACTGTAGCAGTGCACCATTTGGTAGGGACAAAGCCTTAGGTGAGGCTGTAATTGAACAGGGCCACACAGATGTGGTGCCAGTTCACTTTGTAGTTCATGTAGAACACATCCAGGAATATTGTCAGGTCCCATGGAAGCTGTATTCTTGGCCTTGGACAATGCAGCTTTAACTTGTGCTGAAAGTAATGCTGGTTAACAGGCATTCCTCCGGTATTGTGATTGGTCCTTTGGGGGGGAGGGGTAAAGTTGGCACTGAATCTGTCGGCCAATATACTGGCAATATCTGTTGGCTCAGTAGAGGAAGTACCGTTGTGCAATAACTTAGAGTAAATGTGGGTATTACCATGGAGATTCTTGATATAACTATAGAAGGTTTTGTGGTTGTTTTTAGTATCTGCTGCAATTCTGTCTTCACAGCTGGCTTTAGGGGTTTTGATGAGGGATCTCAACTTTTTGTTGTGGCTAATAAGGGAGTTTTTTCATTCTTAGGACTTCACCTTTTTCTGCAACAGTTTCTTCCTTGTAATGTAGAGTTTATTAATGGCAGGGGACCACCAGATTGGCCTCCTTTTATTATATGAGAGTGTCTTGATTTGATTGGGTATGGCTAGTTCCATGCATTTAGGTACATGTTAATACAGTGCATTGGTGTATGATTCAGCAGTCTTGCATCTATTTTCCATTCACATGGGTGCCGTGAAGTTAGCGACCTCTGTATTTAGGAGCCCAAAGTCAGCTTTGGAGAAGTTTTTCATGGTGGTTACCTTTGCGGGGTGTGTGGGTGAGATGTGGATTTCCATGTTATAGCCAAAAGGCCACAAGCAGCAAACAAGTTCTAAAAAAGTATTTATTCCAAAAGGACTATAAATTTAAGCGCTTTCGTCTTGCTTCAATGAGCAAGACGTCTTCAGACAAAGAACATTAAACAAAATACAACCATTTAAAATGCATTTCAGTTTTGTCACATGACTACATGAATTAA
The DNA here is from genome assembly GCF_019279795.1 of Protopterus annectens. NCBI lineage: Eukaryota > Metazoa > Chordata > Ceratodontiformes > Protopteridae > Protopterus > Protopterus annectens. The sequence goes on from NC_056735.1 coordinate 585,842,098, forward strand.
AATCTAAAAGGTATAGCTCACCACAGAAAAAAATATGCCCTATAATAAACTAAATATAAACTAACCTAACCAAATGTAAACATTCTATATTAACAATCACTGAACCAACATACTGAACCATATGATAATGAATAACCTTTTTAAACTTATTTTCTCCAAAAAAAATTATATATATATATATATATATATATATATATATATATATATTTTTTTTATTTTTTTTTTCTAAGAAGGCTATAATAAAATCATACAAAAATACTCACAATTAAGTATTAAATGACATAAAACTGGTGAAATTTTACTAATGTAAACAATCAAAAGAGGCAGAAAAAAATCATACAAAAAAAACCTTGTGTATCAAAAATGGGACACATCAGGTTATCTTTGTAAGCTCCTTGGTTTAAGAACACAAGACAAGGAGCACAAATCATTCAATCCTGGAGGGTTATAGGCATTCAGTTTTATTTGCCATAATAAGTTGTATGTATGGTTCAGTATTTTGGTACAGTGACTGTTAATATAGAATGTTTACATTTGGTTAGGTTAGTTTATATTTAGTTTATTATAGTGCATATTTTTATCTGTGGTGAGCTATACCTTTTAGATTTTAATTCATGTAGTCATGTGACAAATCTTGTTTGATATTTTTTGTTTGAAGAAGTCTTGCTCATTGAAGCAAGATGAAAGCGCTTACATTTATAGTCCTTTTGAAATAAATCCATTTTTAGAACTTGTTTGCTGCTCATGGCTTTTGGCTATAGTTTGCAGTTGTTATTTATTTTGCTAGTTTGTTTGTGGTTTTGTTGGGCAGACTACATGGCAGCAGGTGCAAGTTCCACTCAGGAACCCTTATTTTCGCAGGAGAATGAGCATCCAAATGACCCCGGACTCAATAGCTTTAAAATCCAACAATTATTGAACATTGTTTCCAATAGAAAAAAAGTCCAAGTAGCCACTACAACCAAACAAAATGAATCCAAAAGGCTACTAGCGGAATCACAAAGACGCTGGAGACGTGAATAAATTCCACACTTTAATGAAGGTTTAGCGCTTTCATCTAGTACAACTAGACTTCATCAGAACTGCAATTAAATAAAATAACACCATTTAAATAGTAATAAGTACATATCAACACCAATGAGATACACGTATTTAATCCCAGCCCATTTCCTATGTCATCACTTCCTCAGAAAAGGGAACTGGTTCGAAAAAATACATACATGCACAACGCAATGAGAACACCTTAAAAACATTTAAAGTTAAAAAATTAAAGAATTAAAAACTTGTCAAAGACCCTCCAGTACATGAAACCAAATCTTTTATAAAACATGGAAATTGAATTGTTATAGTAAACATTATTGAAAATATACAAATGAATACATATTTTGCACCATTAATTATTTAATTGCAGTTCTGATGAAGTCTAGTTGTACTAGATGAAAGCACTAAACCTTCATTAAAGTGTGGAATTTATTCATGTCTCCAGCGTCTTTGTGATTCTGCTAGTAGCCTTTTGGATTCATTTCGTTTGAACATTGTTTCCACTTTAACCAGGAAAGTGGATGAGCTAACGATGATCTTGAATAACCTACCTAATACACCTTGTTAAAACACAGCCACAAACTAAGTCAGTATCACCAAAAGAAGAAACTGCAAGTTGTATCCAGCTGCCCAAATAAATAATCTTGCAAGCACGAGAAATAACGTACCATTTACTGCAAAAAAACAAGAAATCACATAAAGAGCTTTTCGTCAGGCTACATATCCCAACTTCTTCAGACATTTATACAACATAAATTACAGACTATATAGGAAGTGAAAAGTCAGCTGGTTCCTGAACCAAACAGGAATCAGTTACTCATAAAGTGGCATTCACCCTCATTCATTACCTAAAATATAGCTAAAACAGCTCTCATTTACACATTATTTTAAAACAGTAAATATATAGTGTAAAAAGACGTGAAACCAATATTTGTCTATTGTGAAATGTTAATACGATTAGTATTAAATTTATTTTTATATTCATATTTATATATATATATTCAAGTGAAACAAAGCTTAAAAACACATAAATGAAACCAGCACACCTAACCTTAAAGAAGCTAAAAATCAATTACACTCCAAAACAATGGTGTATATAAAGCATTTTAAGTACAGTGTGGTAATCAATTCCTTACCAAATTTTTAAGTTGTAATATGCACTTAATTGAATACATTTCGTTAATACCGGGAGGATAACATGCAAAAGTCAGCATTTTCAAGGGGATGTCATCCATACTGGCAGAAATGACACTACTTCAGATGGGGAGCCTGACCAAAAGGGGAGCTCTGTGACAACACCCATTGCCGGTAATGGTATAATACCTTCTCCATATGTTTTAGCAGCTCGGATTGGAGCCCAGAGTGAAATGAGGGTTTCCAAACCTAATGTTGCATCTGGAGTCACCAGAAAACACTTCTTGTTCTAATTTAAAGTGCTGGTTAGACCAGCCTGTTGTTTTGGGTGAATACAGCCCTTATTTGAACAATTCTCAATTCAGTGACAATAACTTGAACATCATGGATAATTTGAAAATGTTGGATGCCAAATCATTTAAAGTTAAACTGCAGCTGGAGATAGATTATTTCAGAGAGTGTCTGTAGCAGCGACAGGTACCAAAAGATTTAAGATCCTGGCATTTTCCAACAGGATTAGTGTGTAATTCCACATTTTATCATGAGCTTATTTCTTTGTTTGATTAGCAAAGTCTTGAGCTTATAGAGATGTTTATTAAGCATTATTCTACCATCACAGAAACTTTAAATGAAGAAATAGGCATTTTGGACCAGGGTAACAAAAACAATCCTGACTTTTTTAGATAAAAGTTTGAATATGAACGCATTGCAAAGTTTAAAGTGACGAAAAATAAAAAACTTAAACAGGACAGTGCTGATTATGGTAAGGGAACTGCCTACCCAAAATCTTCACCTACACAGGAACGGCTTAATCCCTCTACCCGTTTTCATGGTAACAAGTACAATCAAGCTTCTGATAGGCCATACGTTCAATCTCCATGATGCAGCTATGCAGAAGCAGCAGGAGACGTAGGTGAGAAGCTTTCTGAAGGCACTAGCTGGAACGGCCATTTGAGGAATAATAACAGGAACAAAAATATGACCAGAAGTGCTAACACCAATGTTAATGAAGGGAATTATAATCCAGACAGCCGCCCCCCTAACCAGGAATCTAACCAAAATAATAACTCCCAAAATTTTCACAAGGAAGGCCGTTTCCAGAGCAGCTTGATGAGCAACCCAAGATTATTGAATGTCAATTGCCTGAGAGGGAATTGCTTAACTCCGAGGTAAGTGCTGATCCGGCTTGTCATAACCTAGCTGTTTTTTCTAGTTCTGGTAATGACATAATTGTTTTTAACAGTGACCATGATTTTAAAATTTTCAACTATTCCAACATTGTTGTTGACATGCCTTTGGCAGATTTTCTTGCTAAGGGCTTGACATTTGTCCCTGACCAAAGGGCGAATTTATCAAAGACAATTGTGGGCTTGAAACTTTTCACACAGAAATTAAATTCGGGAAGTATGTTCAGGAATCGACTAGCAGTGCATAGGGAATGTAGACTATTGAGCTCCTTTAATCCACCTTTACCTCCTGCTTTGTCAGTTTTTGAACGTGTATGCGAATTAGATTTATGTGATGTATTAGACAGTAATAGATCTATATTTTCCAGTAATACTTTGAATTTCAATGAGCAAGACTGGGATAGATTGAATTCTCTGCACCTTCAGAATATATGATTAGTTAAATCTGACAAAGGAGGCAGCCTTGTATTTTTTGATGAGTTTGACTATAAGGATTGTATGTTAAAACTACTCAATACAGATAATTACGTGTCAGCATCATTAAATGAAGTAAATAAGGCTCAACAGAAAGTGAGGGTATTCCTGAATGACTTGTTTATAGAATCCAGAATCTCCCTTGATTTGTATAATTATTTGTCATGTTTAGCCCCACTCACATCAATTATTTTTGGAATTCCGAAGGTCCACAAGAACTTGGAGGTCCCTCCCCTTTGACTCATTGTGAATAGGAGAAACTCCATTACCTATCCCATAGTGAAATACGTGGACACAGTGTTAAAGAAATTAGTAGAACAAGTGGGCCACATATGCAAGGATTCTTGGTCCTTTTTAAATAACATCAATAGTCTTGAAGTGGTGGCTAATATATCCTGAGTACAAGCACAATATTGTATTCCTGACTATTGATGTTAAAGACCTTTACACGGTTATACCTGCTGACACGGGTATTGAATGGATATCCAGTTTTATGCTGGATAAGGGTAGTACCACGAGGGAAATTGAGCTGGTACAAGAATTCCTGGATCTGATTTTAACTAACAATTATTTCATGTTTGAGGAGAGGTACTTCTTGCAAAAGACAGGTGTTGCAATGGGCTCTCCATGCGGGGCAAGTTTTGCCAACCTTGTGATAGCCCATTGGGAGCAGCATTTTGTTATTAACAACAACACATACAGGGATAATATTGTCTATTACACTAGATATTTGGAGGATGTGTTTATCATGTTTGAAGGTGAATTGGACATTATTCCTAAATTTGTTGATTATTTGAACACTACAATGCAATTCCACTCCTTTTCTTACAGCTTAGGTACAGGAAGTATAGCTTACTTGGATGTAGAGCTGTATAAGGACAGGGGGAGTATGGCTTTCAAAGCAAAGATTCACAGAAAGCATACCAACTCCAATTAATTTCTTCATTTTACTAGCAGTCACCCTTACCAACAGAAGAGATCTGTCATCAAGGGCTAGCTGGTGAGAGCGGCCCGTATTGTTTCTGATGATAACAAATTTGTGATAGAATGTCAAACCCTGTGAGATGTTTTTGAAGCAAGGGTACCCCCTTCAATTATTGGAGGAATTGATATGTGAGCTGCAACATAAGAGAACTAATGGTGTATTTAACCCAATTTTAGCAATTAGATTAGGGCTTAATGGCACCACATCGCCTACTAGGGAGCAAGACCAACTTGATAAGTCAACTCTATTTAAGGTGACTTGTATTACTTCATTCAGTTTGGGCACCCCTAGTATACAACAAATTTTGTGCAAAAACTGTAATCTACTTGTTTCAGATGATAATTTGGGTGCTATTATTGAGTCAAAGCCTAAGATTGTTTATAGAAGAGGGCACAAATTTAAAAGCCTGTTGGAAAGGCATACGGTTCCAGTGGTGAGAGCTTCCAGTATGTATAAATGCGAGAGTTGTACCCATTGTAGACACATGGAGGTTGACAATACTTTTTCTATTAGGAACAAAAAATACTTTATAAATAAAAGATATAATTCTGCATCCAAAGGGGTGGTGTATTTGGCCAGTTGTAGGCTCTGTCCTTGTTTCTACATTGGTAAGACTGATCGTAGATTCAGGGACAGAGTGTACAAACATATTTATAGTATTAGGAAATCCAAGTTGGAAAATGCATTAGCCAAACATGTCCATGAACATCATCAGCACAATTTCACCTTCAGGGTAATAGATCAGATAGAGCAGGACCCTATGGGGGGACCCCTTACTCTGAAACTAGAATTGTGGGAGTTATTCTGGCAAATAAAATTGAATGCCTATAACATCCCAGGATTGAATGATTTGTGCTCCTTGTCTTGTGTTCTTAAACTAAGGAGCTTACAAAGATAACCTGATGTGTCCCATTGTTTTGATACACAAGTTTTTTTTTTTGTATGATTTTTTCTGCCTCTTTTGATTGTTTGCAATAGTAACATTTCACCAGTTTTATATCATTTAATACTTAATAGTGAGTATTTTTGTATGAGTTTATTATAGCCTTCTTGGAAAAAAAAAAAAATATATATATATATATATATATATATATATATATATATATATATATATATATTTTTTTTTTTTTTTTTTTTGAGAAAATAAGTTTTAAAAGGTTATTCATGATCGTATGGTTTAGTATTTTGGTTCAGTGATTGTTAATATAGAATGTTTACATTTGATTAGGTTAGTTTATATTTAGTTTATTATAGTGCATATTTTTATCTGTGGTGAGCTATACCTTTTAGATTTTAATTGATGTAGTCATGTGACAAAACTGAAATGCATTTTAAATGGTTGTATTTTGTTTGATGTTTTTTGTCTGAAGACGTCTTGCTCATTGAAGCAAGACGAAAGCATTTATATTTATAGTCGTTTTGGAATAAATCCTTGTTTAGAACTTGTTTGCTGCTCATGCCCTTTTGGCTATAGTTTGCAGTTGTTATTTATTTCACTAGTTTGTTTGTGGATTTCCATGGTGATAAGTTTGTGGTCAGATCTAACCAGGGAGGAGCTGACTATTGGTGTAGAGCAACGGCTGTCCATGTTAGTAATAACCAGGTCAAGGATGTTGCTTCCTCTAGTGTGGGTAAGAATGAGCTGGTTCAAGGCACTGGAACTGATGAATTCCAGGAAGCGTTGGGCCATTGTATTGGTGCATGAGTAGTTTTCCCAGTTGATGGAGTTAGACATTTTTACAATATCTTTATTTATATTTTATTTATTGGCATTTGATTACCTGAAAAGTTGGACTGTGTAGAAGCCCATTTTCAGCAACGGCCTGAGGAGAAAAGCTTCAAAGCATTACAAGACATTTTAAGAAAAATAATTTTACATTCTTTTAAAATAATACAAAAAACCTACAGTTTAAATAATTAGTAATTATACCAGATTAAACATAGAATATAGAGAAATTAAAGGTAAGTTAGTACAATACAAACAGGAAATGCAACATGATGTGAGAGAAAAGTGGGCTTATGGTATACTTAGAAACCCGGGGAGAGAAATTGATAGAAATGAGGAAGTGAGTGAAGAAAAGAGATAAGGAGATGCATGGCATGAATAAGTATTTCTCACATTTTGAGATATAGTTTATCCTGGTGTTGAGAAAGAAAAGATCCAGCTTTTGGCTATGAAGTCTGTCACAATAGCTTTGTAGGAAGGGATGGAGGGTATTGACCTGACTGATATAGAGTTCCAGGCCTCAGCAACATGGCACAAGTACAGTCAATGCCCAGCAGATTTGATAGTTTTGTGAACAGACATGGGTTTTTGGTCCGTGGACCTTAATGACCAACTGGGAATATAGCTGTGCAGAATGTTATTTAGCGCTGGACAAGAAGATGGATTCTGGATAATTTTATATCTGGTAATAAGCTGTGTTTATGTTGGTTGTTGGGGTAGTTCTAATCAATTTAGACTTTTTAGTGCTATACAGGGGTGGGATCTGAAAGGGGAATTTGCTGAAAATTTATCAAGTTTGCTGTTCAAGTTTTGATTTTTGTAATGCCTGTAGGATAGTAAGGATGGGAGCACCATTTAGAAGTGTGGGAAGGAGATATTTAGTGGCAAGTGTAGCTTTAGTTATGTCATTTTGCTTCTATAAAGCATCCCTATTTTTTGAGTTTTTCTTAAGCAATTCTGTATATGCAGGGCTAATTTAAGATTATCATCCACTTGTTGTTTGTCTTTTCTGCTTTTTCCCGGTTAGGGGTCACCACAGCAGAACTCCACTCTGCTAATGACTGGCAGTAGATTTTTATGGTGCTGAGTTGCCCATCCTTCAGCGAAGGTACACCCATTCACGCATGTCTTTTGGAGGCCACTCAACCGTGGGGAGGACATGCAGACTCCACACAGAAGGCACTCCAGCTGAGAATCGAACAGTAGAACCTCTTGCTGTGAGGCAACAATGCTACCGCTGTTCCACCACGGCTATTATTATCATCCACTATCATCTCTAAATCATCTCTAATAATTTGCTATGAGAAATTTTTGGTTGTATTATAAATTACTTTATTTATTTATTTATTTATTTATTTATTTATTTTTTCATGAGAGAGAAACTTGGGGAAAAAAGTAGTTAATTTTTTAGGGTTGTGCATGAGATACAAAGCCATGTTTCAGTTGCCATTAAAGCTTCTTGAGTAATTTCTTGGAGGTGTGCCATGTTGTTGGATGTGCAAATGAGTGTGAAGTCATCTGTGTACTATATTAGGAAGCCTGTTGTGTAGATGTGTGGAGGGTGTTTGTGAGAATGTTAAAGAGGAGGGGACCAAGGATAGAACCTTGTGGTACACCAGTGGTGACTGATAGGTATGGAGGAAGGGTGGAGTGCCTTTTTACTAACTGATATGTATTGGCTAGGTAGCTTTTGAAATATACAAGGGTGGGCTGAGAAAGACCTAATGACATTTGAAGAAGAAGTTTGCTGTGATGAACTGTGTTGAAGGCTTTAGACAAGTCAAGAAATAAAGAGGTGACTAGTTTGCCATTATCTCTAGCTTTACAAGTTAGAAGTGCAGTGTTGGTACTATGGGAAGGATGGAAGCAGTGTTGTGTGGGGGATAGATGTTCTTCCTGCAGGAGATAGTTTAGCAACTGTTTTTAAATACATTTTTCAAGTATTTTGGTCAGGGGGAGAGGGGATAACATTGTTATAGGTCTAAATGTCTGTTGAATTTCTTCCTTTGTGCAGATAGATAATGTGTGACTTTTTCCAGATGGAGACAATGTGGTATTCGTGAGTTAGCCTTTTTAAAAGTATTGAGACAGGATAGAAAGTACTGTCAGTTGCTATTTTAAGGTACTTGCTTGGAAGGTCATCAGCCGAAATAGAGCATGGTTTGAGCTTGTTTAAGAGTACTTTTATATAGGATGCAGGTACAGGTTTGAAGGTGAAAGTGGATGTGGTGATATGCGGCTGCTGGCCAGGGTTAGGATTACATGTTGGGCAGTTCTTGGTTGGAGATTTTATACTGTCTATGAAATAAACGTTGAATTGTATAGTAGTTTTGAGTGATGGGTTATTTGAAGAGTGGTTAAAGTTGAATTTATGGTTGGGATGCAAGATTTCTTTAATGGGTGCCCAGAAATTTTTAGTGTTGTGTAGTACTTTTTTGTCTTCATTAATTTGCTTTTTAGCTGGATTGTGAAGCATTAGTAAGTTTTCAAGATATTGTGGTGTTTTATATTTTTGCCATTCTTTCTATGCTTTTTCTCTATCCTGCATAAGCATTCTACTTCTTTTGGATAGTCAAATTGCATTATTTGTTTTTAGTCTCTTCCTTCCAGGAGGTTAAAGGCTACTAAGGATGTTCAGGAAAATTGTATTGAATTTATTTACTGTATGATCTAAGGGGAGGGATTTTAGGAAGTTTAGGTTAAGAGATGATAGGGTAGTAATGTACATTTCTGGGTTAAACTTGGATAGGTCACGTGTTGTTTTATAAACATGCTGTTTAAGTGGATGTGTGAGATGTCTGGGCTTAACTTCTCTAAACCTTTTGTGCTTCTAATAGTATGACGGGAATGGACCCTATTCCTAAGTCGAAGTATGATTAAAGTTTGTGAAATTAGTATTGTTTCAGTCTTTGATGCTAGCCAAAAGTACTCTTTGCAGCACCCACAATGTGCCCAGAATTAACATTCATACTGTGTTACACATATCGTTAGCATATCTAAATTTGACTGTAAATTCTTTTTTAGGAGACCCATTGCTCCCACTACTGTTATAACTGTGTGGGTATGTTTCTTTCACATTGCCCTCATTTCTGCCTACAAATCATGTTTTTTATGACTTTGTGTCACTCTATACATTAGACACTAATCACTGCGTGTAGCAATTTCAATGGTCAATGCCACCTTTCTTTTTGTGGTTAACAATATCTGGCTTTCTCGCATCTATTTTTTAAATTGTTGCTAATGGATAATCCCATGTGATATCAACTTCATTATTGTCTATAATGCTTCTTAGCTACTTCAATATTGTAATGGTTGCATAATCCCCAATGCAACAGTTGCCACATTAGTATGGCTTTCAGTATACAGGCCCTCTGCCATTAATTTATCACACCCAACAAGATGTGCAACTGTATTGAGTTCTGTTTTACAGAACCTGCATTTGTCTGTTACTTCCACATGTTCAGTGGACTTTGTAAATCAAAATATACATAGTTCAGTATCCTGGGCTGATAATACTAATCTTTTATTTTTTGATTTAAATTTACCTCTCCTTAACCATTCTTGTATCACATTCTGATCACCATGAGATTGTTCCAAGAGTTTTCTGTACTTGCAACTCTATCTATGCCATTTCCACATCTCTTGCCTACTCAGCTGATTATTCTCCTTATATTCTGTCTTTGTTTTCTGACACATTCAGTTGCTGCCCGATTCTTTTGATTTCCATTCCTGCTTGACACCAATATGCTTCTGCTAAACTAAGCATGGAAGTCATCTTATATTTCTTCTCTTCATGTTACAAAACTTTCACTCTGTTTGGATCTGGTGAGGTCAGTAGATACGTTTGCAGTCCTATGACTGCAGATCTATACATGTAATCAGTTTCAAGTAGGCTCATACCTCCTTCAGAATGAGGAGTGTATAATATTGGTATACACTTATTTTTATATATCATATGATGAGCATGAAGCATTTTTCTTGTTTTCCTGTCCAACGGAACAATTACTTTTTGGGGCCAGTCAGTCAAAACTGTAATTTTGAACAGGAAGAGCAAATTGGTTTAATGCTTGGACTTTGTTCCAAGATGCCAGGGCTGTTTTCAGTATTAATTTACATCCTCTGAAATATTCTCCACTCAGCCTTGTTCACATTTGTTCATAGTGTATTGTCAATACTTCATCAATTCCCAAATATTTATATATGCCCTCCTGTTCAAGTTCCTTTATATCACATTCCTCTCCAGGACTGATATTTTTCTTGGTGCTGCAGCTTTCCTGCTTTAAATGTTACTTTTGGCACATTTGGCAAGACACATGACATTCTTATATCAGCTGAGAAAGTTATGACCACTTGCAGTTACAATTTTAAAGCATCCACAAAAATAAGATGAGAAAAGTCGTTACACTTTGTTGTTGACTGGGAGCCAAATTGTAACCATGATCTAATCTGTTAAGTTGACTTCTTAATGGGTTAAGGGCAAGACAAAAGAGCAGCAGTGACAAAGAGTCACCCTGGAAAATCCCCTTTGAGTTTTTTATCCCTGTGATAATAATTTGCACTTTATCATAGCTTAGCTGCAAAGTGGTTTGTCACTGTTTCATGGTCACTGTAATGTAATTCATCAATGTAAGGTGTATCTTATACTTCTATAGGCACTCCTTTGTCTATGAATATGGGATGCTGTCAAATGTTTTTTTTTTTTTTTTGTAATCTACCCATGGCATACTCAGATCCTTCCCATTTTTGCAATTCTCTATTATGACTTTATTTAACAACAGATGATCCTTTGTTCCATATGACTTTCTTTTGTTACCCTTTTATTCTGCTGCCATGATTGAGTTTTCTTCTAAATGACTATAAACTCTGTCAGCATTAATTCCAGTATATAGTTTATACATGGTCAGAAGGGAAGTTATAGGTCTATAGTTTTTAGGATGGCTTACAGGTCCACTCTTAATGAGAAGGAGTATTGCTTTTCCTATTGTTAACCAGGTTGGTGTCTGTTCTGAGTGCACACATAAGTGGTACTTACTCAGGGCTAAATCTTCATGAAAAGATGTTAATACTTTTAGCAAGACATTAGATACTGCATATGGGCCTGAGTTTTCTACTTAGGATCTGCTTTTTTTTATTTTGTTTCAATTTTTCTGGCCATTACTTCACCCCTGCACATTTGAACTTCTTACTGAGTCTTTCACTTCTCTCCATTCAGCATCCTTGTTATGTTCCACAGTGTCTTCATAGATATTTCTCCAAATGTGTCTGTTTCGTATCTTTTTGTTGGTGTTTCTATTCCTTTTGCTTTGTTTCTCAGTTTTCTATAAAACTTTTTTCGGTCATCAGTGACTTGCTTATTTCATACATTTGCTTTATATTTATCTGCAGATCCCTATTAGTTGATTGAAGTTTCAAAATGTCAAAGGACATGTGACAAAGGAGGTACTGACAGTACAGGTAGCTGGAATTTTGTAAATAATTATATGTCATTTGTGAATATCAAACTAATTTATATAAGATGCTTGTGTTACAAATGTATTGGAACTGTATGTCATGTGTATATCAAACTGCTCTGTACAGATATTTGCATTGAAAAGGTATTTGTAAAGTGCTTGTGCTTAAAATGTATCCACAATGTGCCATACTGAGAGCAGAAATGTACATGCACTGTTGTAACTATTTAAATGCATATGTTAACAGAGGAAACTGGGGGGGGGGGTTAACCTCAGACCAGCAAACTTTAGAAAAATATCTGAAATTAAATTACTTTGTAGGCTAGGCCATAAAGAGGCTATCTGGCAGGTTTCAGTGCAGCTAGAGATACAAAGTCTGTGCTAGGAAGCTTTCTGTATTGTCTTTCGGGATGAACTAATTGCTACTTTGGAAGCATGAAGGAATGCAATTGTTTTATGATTTTCAGTACCTGCTAAAGATCTGAGCAAAACCCCTTGTATGAGTATTTTTGCTAGTAGATGCTAAATACTGCCAGCTTTGGCAATGAGGGTTTTACCTCGGAACTAGAAGTCAAATGACCAGAAATTAAGTCATTCTGGAAGCAAGCCTAGCAGTAATATTTTAGATGTTATTTTGGGAAGTCTCTTAGTGAGATAGAGTATTTTACATTCTGTCTTTTAACCTGACAACAACAATAAGAACCATTTACTACATTGTCTTGCTCTAAGTAAGTTATTAGGATATAGTAACTCTTAGATACAGTCAGGAATATAGCAAAGCTTAGTTTAGATTTTGTTTTTATTTATTTGTGTGAGCCTGTACTATAGTGTTATTTTAAATATTTCATGTGGTTTTGAACTCTGATGTCACTGTGAATATATACTGAATATTTTCTTGTTCTTTTATTATTTATTATTAAATATATTTAAACCTTTCATTGTGGCTGATCTGTGTAGAGATATTTAAGTTTTGAGAGTACTTGCATATTTATTTGGTGACACTTGTGGGCCACTCCTAACAGCCTTGCTCTTGGTCAAAGTAACATTTGTATGAATATTAATATTATACAGTAAAATTGGACACCTTTTGTTAAGGGCCTTAAAGTAGCTGTTAAGGAGTTACTGGTGGCCATGGTAACTACCTTATAGCCTAGGCAGAAGGGGGCATAGCTAGTAAACCTGTGACAGCCTCTCTCGTGTGTGTGTATGTGTGTGTGTGTGTGTGTGTGTGTGTGTGTGTGTGTGTGTGTGTGTGTATGTGTAAATCAAACCTCAAAGAGTGTGGGTGTCAGCTACTTGAGCAGGGACATGAAGCACTGGTTGGACAGATAGGGTGTTGGAGGTCATGGCTTGGTCACTCAGCTGAGATCTCAACTCTGTAGCTGTGCCAGTGGGAAGTTTTATTGGGAATCAGGAGAAAGAGGGAGAAACCAACCCTGGACTGTAGTCTCTGTGTGCTCTTAAGGGAAATTGCACTTGATACAGAGAGCTACATCATGTGTGTGTGTACCTGTTATCTTCCCTGTGAATGTCCCCCCACAGGTGCCAGTTGTGATGATTGAAGCTCCTTGATTACTGGTCCAGTGGTGGGTTGTCACAGACCATATGGCCGAGATCATATGTTCAAAGTTTTAAAACTTCAAAATAAAAATAAAAATACAAAAACTAAACACAACATGTTATACTTACCTTTTTTGCAGGGTGGCTTGCCCCCTGCTACTTAAATATACCAAGTCTGAGAGTGTATTACAGTGAGGAAAACTGCAAATCCCAAGTTATGTGCTGTACAGCAATCTCAATGCAAAGTCTTTGAAGTTTCAAAACTTCAATCATATGGTTTCTGGCCATATGGTCTTTGAAATCTTGAAACTTCGATCAACTGATAGTGATCCTTAAACCAAATAGTGGAAGCACTCGAAAATCACTAATAAAACCAAAAGAAATGCTATAGATGTGGAGAGAAGCCAGTACTTTTAGTAATATTAAATTTCAATGTTTTTTATAGTATTTAATGTGAATTATTTATGGGATAAAATTTATTTATTAATATAATTTTATCAATATATTTTAATATGTATTTATTATTCATAATGAATCCACATAAGTAGAATGAAATGGTGATAATAAATATTCATGAGCCCACTCGAAGAATGATTAGAGTATTTGTAATGGAATATAGGAATTCTATTGGTTTAACATTTTTAAACAGTGTATAAATACAATTGATGTAATTAATTAATCATCTGATGAAGTCCGAGTTGTGTGGATGAAAACCCATGCTTGAATATAAGGCGTTTATGATAGTAGCTTTTTGGCGTGTTGAATAAAGTGTAATTTTAATCTAATCAGTTTGTACTGGCTTCTCTCCACATCTATAGCATTTCTTTTGATTTTATTGGTGATAGTGATCCTTATCTACATATCTTCTGAGTTTTTCTGCATGTGCTGGTAGCTTTAGTTTATTATTTGCAATAGATAGTTCCTGGTCTGTCCTAATACTGCACATTGCTTTTATCTTGTTTATCTTTTAAGCCTTTTTGTTGATCTGTTCCCTCTTCTTTACTCTACTAACACTGACATTTTTTGTCTTAAATGCTTTATAGTTTTCTCTGTTTGATACTTCCATAATGGCATTTGATCTCTTCTCTACCTTTCCCTTATTGCCCTGTATTTGTGTGTTAAGACTTTAGCTGTTATTATTTAAGCTAGACAGTAATATTGCCTATTTACATCTGTTATATCACATGCATTTCTGTTAATAGTCTTGATTACTGTGTTCATTTGTATAATCAGACTTAAAATTTTGGGATTAATCAACTTCCTAATCAATTTCTTTCATTGATCTTAATATGTCTATCCATCTCTTTTAAATCAAGCAACTTTTCCCATAGATCTTTTTCTTCTAAACTAAGGGCACATTCTTTATTGTCTGTTGCATGCAGACATTCTACAGAAAGTTACAGAACATCTTCTTTGACATATTATCTTCAGCTTTTTCCTGCATCATCCATTGCTCTGTCATATGGATGCTCATTGGCCTATCACTGCACAATATTGACTGCATTAGAGTTGCCAGTATTTCCTGCTTCTTCTCTTGGTGTGCAACTCCTGTTCAACTTTTGTACTGGTTTCCTGCTAAAGGCTCCAGAGTATCTTCATGTGGCAATTGATCAGATGCTTCCAATTCCACCTGTTTCTCCTTAATGTGGGGCTTCATTGTTCCATCATGCTGTGACTTTACCAAAGCTAGATTTTCTACACTAAATCCTACACTTCACAGGTAATCCATAATTTCAGTTTCTATTTCTTTAACGTCTCCATTACTAATCCTCTTTTCTACTTTCCCCATCTTGTTTTCTTATGTTTTTGTATTGTAAAATGTTTCATATCTGGATGTCTTTGCCTTTATTTCTCTTCAAATATCTTTGGTGTTGTTTTTATGCATTGATTAGTTTTGCTTTATCCTTTACATAAATATTGCACCATATTAAATCTCTTTTTCTTTCCCGTGTCCATATTTCTTGTTCAGATGTCTCCCATTCCACCTGTTCCCCTTAACTTTCTGGATTCATTGTTCCATCATCTTGTGACATAACCTATCTTAGACTTCCTACATACAGTCCTTCACTTTGCAGGTATTCCATAACTTCAGCTTCTATTTGTTTAACTTCTATGTTACTAATCTTGTGTTCTACAGTCCCCCTTTGTGATCTTATTTTTTGTATTCTGGAATTTTCCATACTTGGGTGCCTTTCCCTGTATTTCTCTTCAAATATCTTTGGAGCTGCTTGTTTTGTATTGATTATTTTGGCTTTTTCCTTTGCATAACTATTGTACCATATCAGATCTATCTTTTCTTCCCAGGTCCATGTTTCTGTTTTAAACCTTTCAAAAATCACTAGGTTTTGTTCTTTATATTTTTGCACTTCTTAAGTTGCTTCTTTTTCCAAACAGCCCAATGTTTCTTGGTCTATATAATGTTTTTCATGAATCTGTATGGAAATCTGAATGGAAATTTGCATTTGAAGCTTTTGACAGTTTTTCTTGTGCAAGTAGACTTCTTTCCTTTAATTTCTCTTTTAATTTTTTTGAATGTTTTCTATCTCAAAATTCTGGACTTCTTGCATAATAGTAACAATACATAATTCCTTTGTATCCTCAGTGGTCCACTCTGTCATCTTTATGGCTCTTTTTTGGCCTGTCATTTTTTTTTTGTATATTACTACCTCCTTCTATAATGACAGTGGGGTCATCTTCCACCTGGGCCTGGCTAAACCTCATTGTAGGAATGGCAACAGTGTACCTACCAGGATTGGGCACTTTGTTATCCTGGGAGTTTTGTATCCAGCTGTCTTTTTAAATTTTAACCTTCTTCTGTACGTGACATATGCTCTATAAAACACAGTCTATATATCAGTGTTGGCTTGGTGAAACAGGGTCTACCTTGTGAAGGTACTGACCAAGACTTGAGGATTAATTCAGTTCCACCAAGACTACTCTCCTTTGCTTGCTGATTTTATTATCTCTCCATTTGGACCCGATTTCTGGTTGTGTATATTGGAAGATGATAGCTGAGACAGCATGGCACTGTACCTGAGGTGTTACATTTGCTTGGATGTGATACTAGGATCCAGTCTAATAGGGAATTGGATCTATTGATATAATGTGGGAGGCTATTAACTAGTTGTGTAAAAACAAATATGTTTATGCTATATGTAGGGGAGTTAGAGTTTATGTCCAACCAAATGACGTTCACATTACCAAGTAGTATTTCTCTTTGGGACTGTTAAACGTATCCAATGTAGGATATCTTCCAGTATAGCTTTATTGTCACCTGAAGAGATTTACAGAACAGTGATACATATTTGTTTATAATTGTTTAATTTCAAGAAAGTAAAATTTAGCTCTGCTGAACTGAATTTTGGTATCTGTTTGTTGTAAGGGGAAATGTGGCAGTTGCTCATAGGTTAGTACTAAACTAACTGCCCTTGCTAGCCATTTTAAGCCTAGCCAACTATCCCTTGTGAGACTCAAACCCTGCACCTTGTGTTTGTAAGGCAATAACCATAACCATTAGGCCACCCTCCCAACTTGTTGGAAATATTAAAACAATGCCACCACCTTTCCTCTTTATAGAGTCATTATATATGATAGTACAGCCAGGAGGTGTAATTTCAGAGTTGTTTATTTTGAGTTTAAGCCAAGTTTCAGTTACAGTGTGAATACCAGGATTATGTTTGGTAATCCTGGCATGTAGCATGGCAATGTTATTTTTATGCTTCTAACATTTATGCCAAAACAAGTTAGATTACCAGGATTCCGGGTTAACTGTTGTAGGATTAGAGTATTGTGTGGAAGATAATGTCTTCATGTTCATTGTGATAGGAGGGGCCAGCATTTGGCTGAATGTCTTCTTCTAGAAGGATGGTAGCATACTGGGGAATTATTGATACTTGTTTTGTGGAGAGTATTGTTCCCACTTAATTTTGTTGAGGTTTGAAACGGAGTTAAACTGTCTATATTTGGAGTAAAAGTACAGTGCAATGTGTGCAGAGTGTAGAGAGGAAGTATGAATAGGTGGCTGGGAAGAGTTGCAGATATGCTGAGAACTATTATAGAATCCTGGTAGGATGAGAGATGGCCCAGCAGTAAGAGAAGAATAGAGGATAAGCTGAGGAGGAGCATGAGTAAATATAGAGAGCTGTATGTTATAGC
>NC_056735.1:586204809-586214809 GCF_019279795.1 Protopterus annectens
TCTATGTCTGTGCAGAGGTTAGCATCGTATACCAATGTCAAGTGACAGTGAACAGGAATTCAGTGGTGCAGTTTACTTCCACACGATGCTGTTTAAACATGCCGCACTAAGGTAAAGCACGGTAACACATGGTGAATGTGGTATAATGAATAATTTTGTTGCATTATCACTATTTATTTAAAAGTATTACATAGACATGGCTTTGAAATCAATATCATCTGGGCTCAAAAATATATGTGTCACTGCATTTACACCTGCTGCCACAGAGTCAGCTAAGCAGCAGATGTGTTTCATACACACAGTACTAACGTTCATAATTTTAGCAATGAGCCTCATGTTTACACACTGCTTAACTAAGCACAGACAGGGAAAGCAGTAGAAATGTGTATCCCACATGCTCAAACACTTTTCCAGCCATAGCTAAAACCCTCTGTTCGCTGTTGCTCTATGCAAAGTAAATAATAGCATGTATTAATGATGTTTACTGTACATTTAATCTTCATGCCATGAAATTACATGTGGAAATATAAAAATGAAGGCCCTCTCTATGAACATGTCACATATTTACAATGCAGCCATGTCTTACCTCCCCACCTTTCATGCACTGCAACACAGCTCTCTCAGTACTTGTGGACAAATATATCAACTACACTATATAAATTAATGACAGATGTTATGTGATATACCATGCATATCCTTAGAATGACAATGCACATTCAGATTTTCAAATACTTATAGTCAAGTGGACACATGTTTGCATATAGTTTGTAAAGCTGTCTCTTAAATGATGCCTGCACATTGGAACACAATCACCACATACTAGTCATTGCACACTCATCAATCTGTTACATGCAGAATTTGAACTACTTTGACATTTAAACATGCTTACATATCCATTTCATGCAGGCCTTCCAACATCTAGTTCCAATGTCATCCACCACAAGTTGTGCTACAGCCTTGTAAAAGTCAGACTTGAGCTGTGGCACTTGTGCGGAGTACTGTGTTCTCTTATTGGTGTACTTAGGTAGTAGTTTTGCTATCACTGCAGTCAACTGGTGTGTGCGTGTTTGTGCCCTTGCTTGACATTAAAGAGTACATTTCACATTAAGATGTGGGACACTGCTATTAGCATTTTCTCCTCACCAGACACTGCTGATGTCATCATCTATAAACTGTTCTCTGACACACTTCAAGTCAGACTTGAGCTGTGGCGCTTGCCTTAAATACAGAGATCTCTAGTTGGTGTACTTAGATAGGTAGGGGTTTTGTTCTCACTGCAGCCTACAAGTGTGTGTGTGTGTGTGTGTGTGTGTGTGTGTGTGTGTGTGTGTGTGTGTGTGTGTGTGTGTGTGTGTGTGTGTGTGTGTGCCCTTGCTTGACATAACAGAGTGCATTTTACTCCAGCATATGGGACACTACTATTACCATCTTATTCTCACCAGACTCTACTGATGTCATCAGCTATAGCTTATTTGTGGATATGCAGTATTCTTACCAGGGTAGGGTCATAGACTGGCCTGGAGACCAGGCACAAGTCACCTCATCCTACATGATAAAGATTAAAATGACAGGACATTCAGTCTAATCACATACATCATGGCATGGTTTGTAGGTTTTGTATTTTCTTGGTGAGAACACCCTCTGGTCGCTCTAGCTGCTAGAAGTGTCTGGTGAACTACATGCAAAAGGGGGCATTATTCACTATTAGTGTTCTGATGAGGTTCAAGTACAGTGCTGTTATATAATTCTCAGATGTGAATATGATAGCCTGACTTGTGAGGTCCAAAATAGCCTTTCCATACCACTGTGGACACCTGGTGGTCAAAGTTCAGATTGCTATCTACGTGTGTTCACAAATCTTGCATCACATGGTTTCAGCATAAGGGGAGTGTTGTCATACAGAAGAGCAAAATAAAGGCACATTTTTTGCATTTATTTGTAGACTGTGTGGCTTTTGCACCAATCATTTGTCTGTGTTAGCCCCTCATGTAGTATGATGTCATCACTAGTGGACTTAATGATTGCACCTAATATGCAAGAATCAGCAAACTTTGTAAGCCTAAGACCGTATACATTAGCCTAGACTGTCAAGAAATTAATTACAAACAGTAAAGGGCCAAGCACAGATTACTGGGATATGCCAATGGTGACAGCTCTACTGGTAGAGGTTGATTCACCAACTTTCAGAGTGTGTTCTGTCGGTCAACCAATTAGTTAACCATCTAGTGAGGTAAGGGTTAATCCCCAGCTGGTAGAGTTTTGATATCGGAGTGGGGGATTGTGTCAAGTCCTTAGGCCAGATCAAGATAGGCAGTATGTACTGTCTTACATTCATCCAGGTATATCACACAGACTCTGTGGGCTGTGACAACATCACAGATTGCCTCTAACATGACTCATCATATACACCTTCCTGACACGGTTGAATACACACTTCAACACACCCTCCACATGAACTGTATTCCCGTAGAAGGGTGTACATCAACATGCATCCATCTGAGTTGTAGGGGACAGCACCTAATGCATGCATGTATAGCCCCATCCTGACTCTCCACATCTGTGAGGTAGAGCAACATGTCATCATGGAGCTTTTCTAAATGGACACTAGTAATATCCCGGCTGTGTACAACAGACCTGTGTGAGTTGCTAATGCTACACCCATGTCTATTACATCTGTTAGATTTCCTCAAAGAGGTCCTTGAGGGCATACATATTGACAACACTATCATCTTGTGGAACCTGACCAGGCTAAGGCATATGACACACATATATACAGAGGTATTCGCTCAAAATTGTCAGATGTGGCCATAAACACCTATATTACCAAGTGGGTAGAGCAGTGGATCATATATGTGGCATCTAAAATATGTTGAAATGTGCAAACTGACCTATATCTCAAGTCCAGTAGTCAGGTCCATACATCAGGGCTGTCTTCCAAGCCCTTTCCATTCCATTATTTCAGTCACATGCATCAAAAATGACATGCATGCCCTGTGTTCAAAGAGCTGTTTGAAGAACTACAGATTTTGAGCAATCATTGATTCCAGCTGTGTTATTAATATAATACAGACAGTATCAACATCAACAACTGCTGCCAAGCCATGACAACACATGAGATGAAACAAAAACAGGGAGGATTGGTTACATTATAAAAACAAATACACAACCCAAGGATAATGTAGATATCACACCATATAAGCAGACCAGCTGGTATGAGATCTGTGTCTTTAGTAGATGGTATGTGGAATGTCCACCAGCCTGTGGCCACAGTACTGACTACTCCTTTGTGTGTAACACAACTACTGAGTATATGAAGGACATCCACATCAAAGGCAATAATACCCCCATAGCTGGCAGCCTTCATCACACCAATAATTGAATACAATGCACCCTTCTTCATGTACCTCCATACTCATCTTCCAGTGATGTGTAACTGAAGTGCACCACATTTGCCAGAGTGAACTATCACACATCCTATTGGTCATACCTACGTATTCTTTTTTTGCATAAACATTACTGTCTGATGGTGAGGAACACCCATCAGGGTGTTACTCTAGATGCATGCGTGATACCTGGTCTGGTAATGCACACAGTACATACATAGCTATTTGATAATATTGATGATATAGGTTATATCTGTGACCGTCTGGATTGTGCCATATATATCTGCCAGGCACACCAGTCAACTAGCCTGTAGTGATTCTAATGTCACATACAGATACAGCAGTGTCCCTCCTAACACCTGCAGCAGATGTTACAGTGTCAGGACAGTGTGCTTCATTACCTTCATAGATTGCTGACATGTTATAACAGCTGTGCAAGTGTGTTCATGTCTAACCATCTATGATCACTCAGAATCACATATGTTGTGTCAGAGACATGGGATTACTGGTTGTATTATTCTGATATTGCCCATGATTGTGCATGCTTCTTTTACTGTTGTCCATGAGTCTGTACTTGCATCACACTTGTGGGAGACCTCTGCTGACACTAGACTCGTATTCCAGACAAATAATTTTTCACAGCTTCACAATATGCACCCAACACTAATTGTATATAAGGGTCTATATTAAATCAACGAACGCTTAAAAAAGTGAACGCTGATTTATTGACCCCATGTACACGAAAGCTTACAATCCTGAAGACTCGGAACAGTGATTTTTTTTCCCAGGGGGAAAAAAATTGCTGTTCGACAAAAGGGCTGTGCCCCCCACACACCCCTAACTTAAATATGCCAACTCTGAGATCGCACTACAGTGAGGAAAATAGCAATGTAACAGAAGCAGCCAAGCAATTTCTTTCCCAGGAAAGAAATCTCTTATATGCTGTTTCGCTATTTTGCTGTTTCATGCTTTCAAGTTCGATCAAGACACATTCGAAGGATTGCGTCTTTGATTATATAATAGGAACCCATATATAACATCCCTGACAGATCTCATCTGCATTGTTCATGTCAGGATGCTTATCTCACAAAGACATCTTCTCCATTGTTATATCACCTTGTCTGACAGTCACATAATATACATGTTCACTGTGCAGTCTGTACTGTACCATACTGATATGTGATTAGTGTTCCCACTACAACTGTCTTACATTGCCATGCCTCATCTACTGTACATAGTACAGTACTGTACTACTGAGGATGTTTCATCTGTCCTCTTTCTCTGTGTTCATTCCTACAATTCATCTGTGTGCCCCTATTCAACACAAACACGTCCATTAACTGTTAATTTTAAATGACAGTCCATCAACCCTTATAGATCATTTACACTACTTTTGTACAGAATACGTGGAATAGGATTTCACAATACTCTGCACTGTATACACTGTCCTATACTGTGTTTGGACCATATACATTATTATATGTTAAACCCTGGTAATCACTGTTATTCCATGCAATTCCACTAACCCAGTTTACTTTATTGTAAACATGTTCACTATCTGTGTTGCTATATAGGGTTTCCTGGTCAGCAACACTGTTGCCAGCCACAAAACTGCACTTATTTACTTTTAAATGCAAAATATGGCACAAATATATAATTAGCACTGCTGCTTACCTCTCAAACATGTAAACTCCGTGTAGGTTTTGCGTAAAGCCTGCAAAGATTTTATTGAATCCCATGGATTGTCTTTTGTATCTGGGCTCAAATTAATGTTAGAAATTGCTAACATAAAATTACATAACTGTATGCTAAGAATCTCAGTACTTGAACTACAATCTACATCTTTAGCTTAACAAGTAAGACTATGTAAGAACTGAAATTTCTATCATAATATATTCATATAATAACACACTAAAGGTGGGAAAGAAGATGGCAAAAAAAAAAAAAAATACCAGCATGGAAGGAAAGGCTCAACCAACAGGAAAAGTTATCAAGAATGGAAAAAATATGGAGAAATATGCAGAAAATCTAAAAAAAAACAGTTATACTATCTAATTTTAAGATAAACAATCACAATCTATTCAAAGATTTTGAAGGGCCTGAGCCTGGAGCACAATATTTGCCAAATCAGATCTGAGTGGTGGTTCGAGAACCCATACTTCATATTGGACAGACTAAATGAATAGGATGATAAAATTAATCAGAATATATAGTGTTGTGACTTCAGGCACGAAAATAATATGCATTTCTTTTCAAACAGGATGCTTTCCTTATTTTCCAAATGTTCCAGCATGAAGAAATGGCAATACAAATGTATAAGCAGGAGTCAGAAAACTTTCCTCCAAAATGTTAAATAAATTTGCACAACAATCAGTTACTTGTATGGTGTTTCAGATTCAGAAACACAGGCATTGCAAGTTAGGCAGGCCAAGCAGCATGGTCAAGTACAGAAGTGCTAGATCTGCAGAAAAGGGATTTAAGCTGTTTGCAGTGTTTTCTGCACTTCTGATTAACTAAAATAATATTTGCTGCATATCTGTTTCCACTGTGCAACTGTTGTTTGGGCTTGGTGAATTCAGTCCTTGCCTCTGTTCTGATGTTTGTCTCCTTTTTGTTTCTCTGGTTATTCTGTGCATTGTACTTGTTGCTGTACTTGGAAAACACTAGCATAGAGCTGAATATCTATTACTGCTTCTGGCCTTTGCAGCTTGTAGTACAATCGTTTGTTTAAAGAGGCCTAGCTGTTTCTTCGTGGGAAGAGGATTCAGTCTAGTCTGATCTGGCTAGTGTTACTACACAGGGCTCTGTTTTTTTGATTGGATAATTTGGCTGGTTCCTGTTTCTCTGCCTTAAATAGCCAGTGTTTATACCAGTTTGTACTTGATTGAGCAAAGCTGCAGTGAATTAGGCCTTCTGCCTTTGCCTCTTGTACAAAAACTGCTGTGAGACTACAAAAGACAAGTGCTTATTTTTAACTGTTTTCTGTGCTTCTGATTAACTAAAACAGTATTTGCTGCATATTTGTTTATACTGTGCAACTGTTTTTTAGGCCTGGTGAATTCAGTCCTTACCTCTGCGCTGATCTTCTATCCCTCCGAACTGTCATGGTATTAAAGCTTGGAGGCTGTTGAGTTGCCTGTTTTTACTATAAATTTGATATTGGGCCCCCCCAATTCCCGTTACATCAGTTCATTCTACTGAGTACAGAGAGATCTGATGCGAAGGTCCACCCCTTTAGCTTCTTAACCTTAAATTATCTTTTGTCTCCTCACTTTCTACTAAAAAAAAAAAGTGCCTCTTCCTACTTCATTATATTTGTGCTTAAGTTCAACTGCATTTAGTTTGCTGCATTTGTTAACTATCAGTAGCCTTATACTTTATTTGAGCTGTTTCTACTGTTGTGATTGTAAGCTAATTTATCACATTTGTACTGTTTTAAAGCAATTTACTGATTAACTGCATTTTGTTACTGTTTAACTGTATTTCATTACTATTTACTGCACTTTATTGCTGTTCAATTGCAGTTTACCACATTTCATTACTGTTTAACTGTATTTTTCATATAGTGAGTTCTGTTTTTGTCTGTAAGTGGTTAATCTGTGCTTTTTTGTGAGTTTTACTGTGTTCATAGCCTTTAAATTGAGTAGCATAGTCGGATACAAGTTTGCTGCAGCTGCACTGCTTTTAACCTTTTATGAGGTATTCCATCTACAAATTTTCCCTTAGTAGCACTTGTGTGATCACCTAGTAGTACTACTCTTAGACCTTCCACCCTTTACCGTCTTAGCTCTCTCTGGCCTCTCTCCCTCAATTTCTGACAAATATGAACGCACAATTTCCTACGCTTTCTCTTGCCAGTCTGGTTGATATGGGCATCCTGAGACAGTGTAGCAACTGCCTTGTGTACACAGACAGCCCTCTACTACTACCACCTAGGAACACAATTTGTGAGAGATGCAATTACATTAAGAACCTAGAGTCAATTGTCTCTCCCTTGCAAGCCAGTATATTTGGTACTGAGAAGGCTTTCAACACAAACACCTCACCTCAAACATCACTAACACCTACACAACACACACCCACATATGTGGAGGTCCACAAAAAAAACATATCCAAACAAAAGAGTCCTCCGAGGCAAAAGCACATGTGAACGTGACTGCCCACCACACCACACACACTGCACATAGTTCACACACCTGTGTCTCACAGCCAAAACATAAACCCAACATATTAGTCATAGGAGTCTCCATTGTGAGACACACAGATGTGCCCCTCACCAGGCTGGATAAGGAGAAAGTCACAGTTAGTTGTTTATCAGGTGCCAGAATCCACCATATCAGCCATGCACTCAGGTCTCTCAACAATAGGTACTGTTATGACTCATAGTCCATGTTGGTCTCAACTGACATGAGATGTACCTCCTGAACTATATGAAGACAGACATGATTGGGCTCTCTGAATATGTGTCCCAGGCAGGTATGTTCCTAGCCTTAAGCAGTATTCTACCATCACCCAGAATGATGCTGCAATACAAATAGAAAATGATTGATTTTAACAATTATCCTAGTTTCTGGTGTCATTCCAAGGGGATCCAGTACTTGACAGCCTGGGAAGACATGACTGGCAAACCACAATGCTTTGCCAGAGATGGCATGCATCTGTCTCCCTTGGGCTTCAGACTCCTGGCAAAGCTTCTTGCCTCCCCCATACTGCCTTTTTTAGGCAATGCCATGAGGTCAAAACTACCAATATGAACATTTCATCAAAATGCAATTTAAAGGTCATGTTGCTAAATGCTAGGAGTCTAAACATGAAACTACACTCATTGCAAGTATTCTTAACCCTGGAAGCTGTTGACATTTGTGTAGTTACAGAAACCTTGTTCAAAGCTGCGGACAGCACCTCAGCCATACCAGGTTACTCATCCTATCAAACAATCAGACCCCAAACTGTGGGCAGCAAAGCAAAAAGAAGTGGAGTTGCAATATATATAAACGACAGACACACACACCTCCAGGCTGGTCAAACAGTATGATTCTACGGAGAAACTCCAGGTGCAGTTAACCATTGACAGGACCCCTATTCAAATCATAGTTAGATACAGGCTCCCAGCTTTGACTCAAGATGCCCACTCCACTTATCCGGACCTCTTCGAATCTATCAAGATTCAGTCCTGATCCTGGGCGACTTTAACTATCCAACCACAGATAGGAAGGAATACTCATGCCAAAATACAAATGCCCAGAGATTCCTTGATTTCATCAATGCAAATGCCTTGGACTAGCTGGTCAATACCCCCACAAGAGATGAAATATCTTGGACTTGATTTTAACCAACATTAGTAACTACTGCAGCATCCGTACAGTGTCATCCTCCCTGGTAAGATCCAACTATAAAGAAGTCACTTTTAAAGTCACCATCTCCCCTGAACCCACCTCCTTAGCTAGGGTCAAAGAAAAAAAACTTCTCCAAAGCTGATTACAACCTTCTGAGTGAAGGTATAAACAGATTCAAAGCCCCCTCTACAGGAACTGGCACATATGTCAAAACCTACACCAAAGTACGATACGAGCATTTGTACAGCTGCATGGAATCAGGAATAACTGACAGGACATAATCATCCCCCACAAGGAAGAGTAAACCTGTCTGGTGGACATTTGCAATAAATAAACTATATAATAAAAAAATGTTGTCATAGATTCATAGGTTCATAAGTAGGTACTAGGCTATCATCCCAAGGGCCTACATAAGCCTAGCCAGCAAGGTTCCATAGCTTACGCCACCCAAGAAAGTTATTTTCCTGTGCCACTGTCCAGCAGAGACACAGAAGTGATCCACGGGGTGTATTCCCTATTTCCCGTCCACTCATCAAGATTTTTCTTGAAGAGTGCTAATGAAGAACTTTGCTTGACATAGATGGGTAGCTTGTTCCAGAATATAGGAAGTCTCTAGGACAGGAATCTATTTCTCCAGCATGTCCTGTTTATTGTGGTGACAAGGTTTAGGTCCCTAGAGTGTGTAGCTCAGAGGGATTGGGATTTCTTTTAGTGTAGCATGTCCAACAGCTCTGGGTTTGACATAGCTTTATATGTTAGGCAGAGATCACCTCGGAGTAGGCGAAATGCTACGGAGTAAAGCTGGAGTTTTTTGAGACTGTCAGTGTAGGGCATTTGTTTGAGGCCAGTAATCCTCTTTGTGAGGTATTTCTGTGGCCTTTATAGCTGCTGCAGATGTCCTGTGAGGTACATTCCAAAAGGGGCATTGTACACTATAATGGGTCTAATGAGTGACGAGTAGAGGGGAACAATGACCTCTTTTCCTGGATGAGAACCCTTTTATGATGAGGTGTGCCATGTAGAAGGACTTCCTGACTACTGTGGCGATGTGACTATCAAAGGAGAGACTACTGTCCACCTGGGTCCCAAGGTCTCTTATCATGCATTTGGTGTTAAGTAAATTTCTGCCTATGTGGTAGTTCATGGGTACAGAGTTTTTACCAAAGGGGATGACACTGCACTTTTTGGCTTTGAGCTGGAGGCCATGGCTCTGACACCAGGCATCTGTCTCAGTGAGGCTCTTCTGTAGGATGTCCACATCATTTGGGGACTTGACTATGG
>NC_056735.1:586219809-586413241 GCF_019279795.1 Protopterus annectens
GCTTTGACATCATTGTACTTTACAAGAAGTGTAAACAGTTTTTAATGAATGCAGTATATGCAAAAGCAATTTACTAGATTGTAATGTTTAATGCATAAAGTAAAATGTGCTAGATGAAAAGCAGAACTTTTTCAATGAGTACAGTATGCGAAAACCATTTTATGTTTTTATTAGAAAGAATAATAAAGTGGGCGGCCACGGTGGTGCAGTGGTTAGCATTGCCGCCTCACAGCAAGAGGTTCTCCGGTTCGATCCTCGGCTGGGGTGCCTTCTGTACGGAGTCTGCATGTCCTCCCTGTGGTCACATGGGTTTCCTCCGGGTGCTCCGGTTTCCTCCCACATCCCAAAGACATGCTGTAGGTGGATTGGATACTCTAAATTGGCCCTAGGTGTGCATGTGAGTGTGCCTTCTGTGGAAGGTTGGGCGCCGGGCTGGCAACTCGACACCGTAAAACTCCACTGCCATTCAATGTGCGGACAAGGTGATCCGCTGTGGCGACCCCTAACCGGGAAAAGCCGAAAGAAGAAGATTAGAAAGAATAATAAAGTAGTATCAGAAAATCACATCACCCTGCAATCCAGCACATTAACAGTCCATTAACCTAAAATAATATAGTTAGTTCAAGTATCATAAATTATTTGGCATAATTTCCCCCATAAGTTCCTAAAATAATAGTTTTGCATCTGAAACACAGACCCTTGATATAAATTCATCTACGATTTACTCTAACTCTAAAAGTGACTAGCATTCTGAATTTGTAAGTGTAGTTGTCTGTCTCATCTAATGGGAGCTCAAACCAGTGTTTGCTTTTTATACAGGAAGTGAGAGAGTTTTCCCATGAAACTAATATTTTATGAGCACCTCTCCAGTAATTACTGAGATTAGTAGAGTTTTGAGGTGGGCGTCCACGGTGGTGCAGCGATTCGCATTGTCGCCTCACAGGAAGAGGTTCTCAGGTTCGATTCTCAGCTGGGGTGCTTTCTGTGTGGAGTCTGCATGTCCTTCCCATGGTCGCATGCATTTCCTCCGGTGCTCCGGTTTCCTTCCACATCCCAAACACATGCTGTAGGTGGATTGGACACTAAATTGGCCCTAGGTGTAAGTGCGTGCATGTGTGTACCTTCTGTGGAAGGTTGAGTGCTGGGCTGGCAACTCAACACCATAAAACTCTACTGCAAATCATGAGCAGACAGGTGATCCACTGTGGTGACCCCTAACTGGGAAAAGCCGAAAGAAGAAGTGGAGTTTTGTGGACAAACAAATACTATGACCAGTACAAAACCTTCCATTCAGAAAATACTGTGCTCTCAATAAATACATATGAAGAAATGATTCTACAGTTATACTGGCAGTGTTTGAAAAGCAATGTCAATATAATCAATTAAAATGTACAGCTTATGCATGCATGTACTGAATAAATGACAGTATGTTAGTGTTTATATTCTGTTATTTGAAGAACTGCCTTTATGCTAGAGGTGGCTCTGTGTAAAAATAAAATAACAAAGCTATACCGCAAGATGATAAAACAGAAGTTATGTACTTAGCATAGTTCTGGATCGCTGGTTAAAAACACACCACAGAAAAAAGAAGAACTGAGGTCCAGATCCACTCAAAAATACTGTTTATTGAGCGCTTTCGTCTCGCTAATGGAAACTTCTTCAGAATCCCAGAATAGTGCTGGATCATTTTCATCCAAGTACTTTATATACAATTGTTCAGGTACCGAGGCACTCCTCGGATCTGATTCGGCCATTAACTAGTGCTCTAGTGCTTCAAGCTTATTCAAAACTTTCCCATAGTCCCCTGTGAACTTCTCTCTTCAGACTGAGTTTGCTGCCTAGTGACTAAGTGTACCAGGAGAAGCAGGAACAGGATTTTTAATTTTATATAGAAGATGTGACAATATGGATGGGAAATGGAAGGAGGGATGTAGTATCAGATAGACTTGGATAAAAAGGATCCGGCATTAATGGCAAGTCTATAACTTCTGCTTCCTATTTTATCAATCTGTCCAATCTGACTGTTGGGAAAGAATTCTGAGCGACCTCAAATCTTTGGCGTAATCATAACAGGATGCCTTTCAGAATCAAGGCTCCAAATGCAGCTCTAGTTTTTGAAATGATATCTATAAGCCGCGATGGTGCAGCGGTAGCATTGTCGCCTCACAGCAAGAGGTTCTCCTGTACGATTCTCAGCTTGAGTGCCTTCTGTGTGGAGTCTGCATGTCCTCCCCGTGGTCCAGTGGTGTTCAAAAGACATGCGTGAATGGGCATGCCTTCGTTGAAGGTTGGGCGTTGGGCTGGCACCTCGGCACCATAAAAATTGACTGCCAATCATTAGCAGACCGGGGTTCTGCTGTGGCGACCCCTAACCAGGAAAAGCTGAAAAGAAAAACAACAACATTCAATTTGAAGTGTTTTGAAAATGTGCACAGATTGGACCATATTTGTACTACAGAATTATCGTCAATGGAATAATTCCTAAAATAGACAGCAAAAATTGCCATTAATCTAGTGGAATGAGCTTTACACTTTGAAAATAGAACTCTGTTGTTGACAGAATAGACAAACATGATACAAACCAAAAGCCATCTGGGCAACATTTGTTTAGAAACACTGTAGTCCAATCTATCAGAGGAAAATTAAACAAACTATTGAGAATTCTTTCTTAAGGTCTTGGTTCTGTGAAAGTAGAATATGAGTTGTCCGTGGACATCTAAGGTGTGCAGCAAATACTCTGTCTTATTGGAACAATCTGGAAACAGCACTGAAAGGTTCATAGATTAGTTAAGATTACTTTCTGAAGCCACATCAGAAATTAATATTGGGCTAGTTTTTAAGGTGAATCTGTCTTTGTGAAAGTCCAAACTTGGAGCAGTGACAGACAATGCATGCAGTTCTAAAATAATACTGGCTGATGTAGTCAACAGAAATGTGTTTTCCATTATAAAAACATCAGGTCTGCATTAGAGGCTGGGTTAATATGGAGGTTTCATTAGTGCTTCTAGGACTAACTTTAAGTCCAAAAGAGGAGTTGGATCCTTAACTGGAGGGTAACGAATGAATACCCTTTTGAGATAAGTCTTGCACAGTTTATGAAAGGCCAAAGTACAGGTTTGGCTGAGGTGATAACTGGATGTAGCAGATAACTGAACCTTGATGGTAGAGTAGTAAAATCCTGAAAAATAAGGAAAGGAATTGCAAGACATCCACAGTAGAAGTGGAATACAGATCAAAGCTCTTATTGGTGGCCCCAAATAGAAAAATGTTTTCATTTGCTTTTATAGATCTTTTGGGTGGATTGCTTTTGAGAAGCAGCCAAAATGCTTTAGATGATTATATCCTCAAAAAGCAAAGTGTGGCTGTCTGTCATGGGCAATAGAGAGACCATGTAGTTAACTTGAGATTGTAAAGGTCCAAGTGAGGCAGCCTGGAGTGACAAGACAGAGGATCTGGCTGTAGATCTAGAAACCATGGAGACTACCTTAAATGAGGCCTGAGCAAGAATAAACATATCTGTCTGAGCCAGTATGGAGCAATGAGATTACTTGCAATTTGCATGTTAATGCTTTCTAAAGAAATGTGAGTATCAGAGGAAGAGAAGGAAAAGTGTAAAGAAGACTATGGGATCACTGATAGACCAGAGCATCTCTGAGTGACAATGCCTATGTGGGAACGATGGCAAAGTAGCTTCTGCATTTGGCATTGGAGGGAGAGGCAAACAAGTCAGAGAAATGCTGGCCTCAGTGACTGAAGATGTTTTGAGCCACTAATGAATTGAGGAACCACTCAAGAGGTATTAGGATTGACCTGCTTAGCCTGTCCACTATCTAGTTAACATCCCCCAGTGTATGAGTTGCCACCAGAAAATGACCGTTGCTATACTTGTATGGCCCACCTGGAGAGTACATAGGATTTGCTTCCTTAATGTACCAGACTACTGCCATGTCTGATTAAATTGGTATCACTCCTGAAGGTAATATGTGTTGAAATTCCTGGAATGTTGTCAGAACTATTCTCATTTGCAGAACACTGATGGGAAGCAGATCTGCTGATTGTTTGCAAGATCCTTGGGCTGTCCTTCTCTCAGAATGCTCTCCAACCCCAAAAAGGAAGCATCAGTGGTCACTGTTTCTGAAGGGGAAGGTGTTTTAAATAATCTTCCTATGGACACTAATGGGGTTGTCATCCACCAGTTTAAAACTCTCCTGCAATACGCATATTGAGAGTGACGGGAAGGCTTTAGTTGCAAGTGTTGTACAGAAAGCAACCACTGAAGTACTCTCATAGTGGTCCATGGTAATGGAGGCTGCCATGAGACCCATCACTCTTAGTACCAACAAGGCTGATGGGGATTGATTATGATACAAAGTTTGCATTGTCTGGTAGAAGAACAGTGGCTTTTCCAGAGTGAGACACATTTGGCATACAGTTGTGCCCAGATAGAATCTGATAAAATAAATCTGTTACAATGGTTGTGGTTGTGACTTCTGATAATTTACAGAAATACGTAAAGACAGACAGAGCTATAAAAAGTAGTCTCTGGTTTACAATAGTGATTCTCTGGTCATTGCAGCAAGGAGCCACTAAGACAAGGGAAGATGAATATTCCTTTGAGTTGTAGATGTGCTGCAACTACTGCTATGCACTTGGTGAACACCCAGCTGTTATGGTGAGCTTGAAGGGCAAGGCATTGGAGTGATGATGACTAGCCCCTCTCTGAAAGCACATAAAGCTTCTGGATACCTTTGCAATTTCTATATGAAGATAAGCATCCTCAAGATCTATGCAGCACATCTAGTCATTTACCTTAAGGCAAAATCACTGATATTGACCATTCTAAATGAGGCCTTTTCTACATATTGATTTGGCCAATGAGATCCAAACTTGGTCTAAGGTCCTATTTTTTGTTCCAAAAGGAATCTTTAAAATATTCATGACCATCATTGATCTAGTGGGATCACTTGGATGTCTCTTTTTTGAAGGAGGATGTTGACCTCTTGAATTGACACCTGCATCTGGCAGGGTTGGTACATTTGGAAGATGTGGATTTTGTTTTGGTGGAATTAGTGGAAATGGTATGATATAGCCTCTGAATATTATATTTTACATCCAGATGTCCTGAGTGATGGCTGATATGCAGAAGGGTAGAGAGATAAATGCTCCCTGTCTGCCTCAAGAAATGAGCAGTCAGGTTAAGTCTTTAAGGGTATTGGTTTTGCCTCACATTGAAAAGTTCCCTAAACCAGTGACTTTGCAGAACCCTTAGACCACATGGTCAGTGTCCATTCTAGGAGCTGATTCTGCCATGGCCTCCCCTATCTGTGGGCGAATCCAAGGGTTGATACTGACATTTTATGAATCACAATGATTTGGAATGCTTCTGATTCCTACTGGAGGATCTCTGAGGGTTTTCAACTCTAACTCTCATTGAAGACAGCATATTGCCACTGTGTTCACATCTCATCATTTTTTTCTTTACTGTGGGACCAAAGAGTGTGGATCCAATGAGGAGGCATTAGTAAGAGACACCTTGAGGTTATCTGCAAAGTCTTGAAGAAGAAACCATACATGATGCCTTATTGTTATGCAAGTGCCTGCATCCTGAGGTGCCCCTTAAGCTCCATTCTTATACAGATGTATAGGGAGATTAGTAATGTTGAGGAAATTATTCAGGGTGATCTGCAATTGTTAAGTTGTCTCCTGTTTCAAAGGTTGATCTAAAGTATCAACAGCTTATTTGGATAGGTCCCTTTGGAATGATTCAAATGAATCAAAGACTTTAACATTCTCAGTGCAGAAGTGTCTGAGGAATAGGCAAGCTTTCACATGATGTCAGTCATCCTTTTTTTTCCCTCAGGGTAGACAGCCATCAACATAACTGTGAGTTCCTTTTTAATAGCCATTGCAATGATCATTGAATCCACCAATTAATTTTTTCACCAAAACTGCCTACAGCTAGGTGACTGCAAAATCTTATTGGGCTTACAGGGAATTGCTTCAGTTGTGTGTGGTTTCTGCCAAGCCCTTTTGGTGAAAAAATCTATTAGATAATCTGTAGGAGTGACCACCCAAGAGGTAGAAGATGCAGTGCTGTATGGTTTAAAGAGCACTTCCTCATTCTGAGAGGGCAGTTCTGAAGGCCAAAATCTCTTCTGCTTCATCAGCTCAAGGACTTTGCCAAAAGTGATGTTTTCAGGTGGGGATCAAGCAAAGACCTCCATCTCATTCTGGTCACTGTGACATGTAATAGATTTCAAAGAGAGTCAATGTTTTTCCTGTTACACAAGCTCTTCTTGGGAATCTCCAGCTGTGACCGGTCACAGTCATCAGAATATTCAGTATGCACTTGCTGCAAAAAACCCAAGGGTACTTCTCTGCTCTGTCTGTGAAAGCTGTAATGAAAGGACTGAATCAGTGATAGAATGATCTCATGGCATGGTGCCACTTGCAATGGAAGTCTCTAGCCTAGGATGTGAAGCTATCACTCTATCAACTGTCTCAAAGGTGTATCTAGAATCCATTTGCATTGATGGACAATTACTCAAAACCTTGTCCTGCCTTATTAATGTAAAATTGAGTGGGAGAAATGAGACACAGTGCTGAAGATCCTGAAATCCTTGAGGCAGATACCAGAGTCAAAGACTAAAATGCCAAAGTCTCCAATACTGAGAATGGCACCAAATGATTTGCCATTAAAGACAGTGTTAAAGTCTCAGTGTTGAGCACCTGGTTCCAAAATCTACTCATCTCTTAGTCTGTTAGATGGATTAGTGTTGGAACCAAGGTAGAGATATCTGTCAGCACTGAATTGACAGGATCCACAT
The DNA here is from genome assembly GCF_019279795.1 of Protopterus annectens. NCBI lineage: Eukaryota > Metazoa > Chordata > Ceratodontiformes > Protopteridae > Protopterus > Protopterus annectens. The sequence continues at coordinate 586,226,637 of NC_056735.1, forward strand.
GAGTAGCAGTTTCTGAAGTCACAGATGCAGGAACTGGCATTTGGGAAGCAGCTTCAAGTGATAAGGGTAGCCAACTTGATGTTCCCTAGAAGCAGAGGATGGCATGATACTCAGCTCCACTTGTATCTTTAAAAAGGCCCTCATCTTCAGCTCCTAGTATGCTTCAGATGTATTATTTCTTTACTGATATTTCATTACCGAGAAAGTCTGACTGAGTAGGAGCCCATTTTTAGTGCAGGCCTGGAAAGAAAAACTCTGATGCATTTCTAAAGGAGTGCACCAACCTTTAAGAAGTTGTTGAAAAAGGTCTGGGAACCATAAAATGAGAAAGCTCTCATTCTGAAGAATGTCTGCTGGCTGATTTAGATGGGGACTTGTCTCTGATTATAATGGCCTTGATTATTAGAGATTCTCTTTTTGGTACCTTAAGGGAGGAAGCTTGTCCCAGTGCATCAGCCTTTCATTCTTTAATCTCCCTTTCTTTCCCCTTTCTTTTCTCAACCTTTTTGGAAGCTTCTGGAGGAAGCAGTCTGTTAAAAATTAATTTCTTCTATCTGCCAATGATCTGGGTCCAAAACCTTTGCAAAGTGAGCAATCAGCATTTAAATGCTCAGGTCCTAAGCAAACTACTCACCAAGCATATACTGTACATCTTTAGGTGGAAGCTAATATCCTCACCTGCTGTACTTTTTTAAAGTTTTATCCATAGCTAAATAAAAGACAAGACAACTCAAAATAAAAAATACCACACACAATATTATCAGTCTCTCTCTCTCTGTATAAATATATATATATATATATATATATATATATATATATATATATATATATATATATATAAAGAGAGAGAGAGAGAGCTAGGGTCGCCACTTGAGTGCCATGAAGAAAGTGAGGCACTATGAAGCAAAAAGTAAAATATTCTTACTCCAGCAATTGTTTTGTTTGTTGGTTTATTTGATTGTTTAACTAGTACAAAGTATAAACTAATAAGGACCACTGAAAAGGACATGCCAAACAGTTAGAAATACACAACTAATATTGAAATGGAAGGGAGTAATTGGCTTTAAGCCAATATTGATCCATTCATGATGGCTGCAAAAGAAATCAGGTGAGAAGTTCACAGGGAATTGTGGGAAATTTTTGAAGAAGCTGAAGGCACTGGAGTACTAGGTAATTGCCAGATCAGCTATCTGAGAAGATACTCTGTGCCAACATCTGGATCAGATGGACTGATGAAATAGGATGCATGATTAAAGGCAGAAATGAGTAGACAACTAATTTAGATTGCAACGGCAAGAAGAGTTCAGACAACAACTGGCATGGAGAAAAATGAGTACACATGAGTATCATACACAAACTCAATTCACAGAACATTAAAAAGTACACTATTCACTGTGTTTACATATTTGTGTAGCTATATAAGATGGAGAGGAAGATGGCAGTTATTCATTCAGTAAGCCATAAAAAGATTAAGGATTGTATGATTATACTGGGTTGTTTTTGTCATACATGTGCAGTTATACTAATCTTGTAGGTGAAGTTTGCACCATTTAAAAAAAAACAGCTAAAGTGCTTATGTTTTGAATTTTTAGGAGTTGTTACAACTTGCAAGACCAATCTGAATTTGTATGGGAGAATGCTATCTTAGCATGCTCTAATCTATGTAATATAACTTATCAAGGACAAAACTCATATATTATGACATATAAAACATTTGGTGTAGTATATACTGAGACATCAGCAATACATTAGTCACATAAAAGACTGGTATTCAGTCAGCACCTTTATCCTCTTTCATTGTGCTTGTCTTTGTTACACAATTGGGGGGGTGAATCTGCAGTGCAAACGACAAGTACGGTGGCTGTTCTCTCATGAAACTGAGCAGAAAATATGCACCTTCAATCAGCAACATCTAACCTTATTTCATTGGCTCAATCAGCTTTGAGAGATTCCGCAGACTAAAAATGTGCACGCAATAAGAAAAGAAGCATAACTACACACCTTAAGCACTGCAATTCAAAACATGAAGTATAGAGAGAAACTATTTTTTTTTTATTTTCAGCCCAGATATCTGATCTGCAGTTAAAAATATAGAACTGAAGCTTCATGTTTTAGTAAACTGGATTATTAAGCAATAACCAATGAGTGGGTATGGGTATATGAGGATTTACCCATGGTTGGCATGGTTGGGTCACAAGGACAAAGCCCGAGTTATTAAACAAAAACAGTTGTGAATAAATCTTTATATACCCACACCCATGAGTCAGTTATTGTGATTATACAATGACATTATTTAAGAAAAAATGTGCTTACCTTTCTTAAACAATCTCTTAAATAATGGTAGCATAGTGCTCCTCCACCTTGTTTCCCATTCTTCTGTGTTTGTTGATGTATTGCACACGCATATGGAAATTACTTAAATTCACACACTTGCAAAATGCATCAGTGCTGTTCAGTAGAAGAAATAGAGAAAAAAGAATCTCTATTGCCTTTTTTTTGCTATAAAAATCAAATGGCTCAGAGGTATGAGAGTCTGCCAATACAGTGAAAAAATACAAAGAAAATCAGGTACATTTCTTTAGTTTTGCAGAACATATCTGATTTTTCATATATATGGTCTGCCCTCCATACATATCTCTCAACCTGTAGCTCAAGAAATGTGGATAAAGCCTTTAAATAAAGGGGGACAAAGGCCCAACATAGGGACAGATTGTAAATGCTGCTCTTATAAACTCAGAAAGCTGCCAGAACATTTGTGTTAGTGTGCATTGTCTGAAGTATATGAAGTCTGAAACTCAAATGCATGTCATTATTTTAATGACTTCACTCCTCAGCGATTTGTCAGAAAATTTTATGAGGAGCAGACCAAAAATATGAACCACAAATCTGAACATTCTGTGAAAATCTGTACAGCTGACAGGTATGCCTCCTTAGCATATATCAAAAGAAAAAAAAAAGTCTGGTCTGTCAATGGTACTTTAGCAGATAGACTATTTTCTATTGGTATATGCTCAATTTACAAAGGGCATGCTGGTTGGGCTGTCCAATCAGCATGCTTGTCTTTGAATAACAATGACCCATCACTATATAACATGCAATAATCTCCAACTGATATGTCTCCAGGAAGGCAGTTATAGAGAGGGCACATATGATTTATCTCGAGAAACAGGCTTACCAACATTCCCAAGCATTTTGTCATGCACTTTCAAGACAATAATGAGTAAGATATGGTGTCCTGTAAGTCTAAATAACTGGGATAAGTTTTTAAGACAGTAGGCTCGTTGATCAGGATATCACCAGATTACAGAAGCACCTTGTTAATAAAGATGAAGGAAATGGAATCTTATATTAAGAAACAGAGATTTGTGTTTCCTGTCATCTTTAAATTTCCTGCCACGTTGTGTGTTACATATGGGGGGAACAGGGGAACAACCAAAAAAGTTGACGTGCAGGAAGATGTAAAAACTTTTAGCAGTTCAATCTCTTGATTTTATTATTAAATGAGAAAACTCACCAATGGCTCTGATAAATCCTCCTCACAAACAGGAACCCTGTGTACACTAAGAGTGAGTCATAAGATGAACAGGTACATAAACCACAGCAGAGCATATCTCTCAAATGTCCCTGATTTTGACTCAGATTTTAGCTCTGTCCCTCTTAATCCCTCCTAAAAGTGGTGACTTTTGGAGAAAATGTGGTGAATTTAACTTACTAAATAATGACAATAATTACAGTTATAGACTTATTTTTTTCAGAAAATATATATTAATTCATACTCTCTTATTCTGCTAAAGTCTCAAGTTAATAGTACTAATATTTTAAAAGTGTCACTCATTATCCCTGATTATTTCTGGATTTGCCCCTGATTCTGTTGAGATTTGTCCCTGACTGGTTGATAGATATGCAGCACAGATGGTAGGAGATATATGTGCCCAGTATGAAAATAGCAAACTGCCTTCAGTTCCTTGTTATTTGAGAAACATGAAAAATAAAAACTCTTACATTTACAATTATTAGCAACTGTACTGGAGTCCTGTGGACAATTATAAGCAAGAGTAATAAACATTCCAAAACTTCAGATGTGAATTCCTTTTTTATAAAAGTACAAAAGAAAAACTCAAACATTCACCAGAATAACTCAGCTTTTTTTTTTTTTTTTTTTTTTTTTTTTTTTATGATAAGCAGTTTCATCCATCAGTTGGACTTCAACAGGCTCAGCAGGTCAATCCTAATACCTCTTGAGTCGTTCCTCAATCCATTAGTGGCTCAAAACATCTTCAGTTGCTGAGGTCAACATTACTCTGACTTGTTTGCCTCTCCCTCCAGTGCAAATGCAGAAGCTACTTTGCCATCGTTCCCACAGAGGCATTGTCACTCAGAGATGCTCTGGTCTATCAGTGACCCCATGGTCTTCTTTACACTTTTCCTTCTCTTCCTCTGATACTCAAATTCAGCCATCATTCAATAGAAAGTCATTAAGTGTTACCACAAACCACTTACACGTATATTTAACCTCTCTCACTCACCTCTGCTAGTGCTCCTTCCTGTTAGAATTTCTTTCATCATTCTACTTCCAAAAGTCCCCTCTTCAAAGGAGGTTAGAGACTACAGGCCAATCCTCAACTTCTGACCCCTTACCAAAATACAGCACAATTATGAACCATATGAACAGCTTTTGTCTGCTTTCAGGTTATCCACACAGATTCTGGTGCAGTGGTGCAGCGGTAGCGTTGTCGCCTTACAGCAAGAGGTTCTCTGGTTCGATTCTCGGCTTGGGTGCCTTCTGTGTGGAGTCTGCATGTCCTCCCTGCGTTCGTGTGGGTTTCCTCCGGGTGCTCTGGTTTCCTCCCACATTACAAAGACATGCATCTGGAGCCTTTCTCCCTGGGCCTCCGCTGAAAATTGGCTTTGTTCCAAGTCGGACTTTCCCGGTTAACAAATGTTAAATAAATAAATAAATTCTACAATACCTTTAGAATCTCAGTAGCTCTACTATCAGCTGCCAGCAGCAGTTACTATAATATTAATGATGGTTTTATAACAGCAACAGTTTTCTTGACATAACACATGCTTTATTGACTTTCAGTCATAAACTTCTACAACAGAAACCTGAAAATGAATAACTTTGGAGTCAACACTATAATATGGTTTACAAATTATACTCAACTGTTCCTTTCAAATTTAGGCATTCAACAAATAATCTGCTGTAGGAACCTTCAATATAGGGGCTCCACAAGGATCCATGCTAGAGGATTTCCTTTTCTAACTTTTTGGTTAATGATATATTTTATATGCAGATGATAATATTACAGAAACCATTTGAAATGTCTGAACCCACTATAGCCAGTCCTGTAACAAAGAGATTGAATGACTAAAAAAAAAATGGACTTACAGATACTAAGTCCAAGATGGCCAAAATTCCCTTTTATCCAAGGTATGGCGATCTTAGAGTTTATATATATATATATATATATATATATATATATATATATATATATATATATATATATATTTAAGAAGTTTGGGATTCATTTTTCTCCTGGATTTTTGGTCTTTTTTTCAGTGTCTCAGCACTCAGCATTTCAAGTGCTGAGATTTCCATATGGATCTGATATATTACTTCCAAAAGCTAATACGTCAGATGTATTTTTATAATTGCATCTGTAGGTAAGTTTCAAAAGAAATTGCTAATGTTCAGCTAAAACTAAATTTAGGCTAAACCTAACAAAAATTAATGTAATCCTACTTGTCTCATCCCAACAAGTAGCCAACCTACCTAACATTATAGTGAATGACCCAGAAGGCAATAATATCTCAAACATCACTGAATACAAATACTTAGGCTTGATACTTAATTTGTCATGAATATTCTTTCTTTCTTCACTTTCTTACCTTTATAGTTAAACACAAAACCAATCATCCCCACCAACCCATCTATAGAGTAGTTAGAAATAATAATAGCTTTAATCATACCAAGTTTCAAGATGAGCTCAAATCATGCAATTGGTCTGCCCTAAAAGACCTACCCCTGCATGAAGCTGTTGCTTATTTTAACAATAAATTCCTTACCATCCTTAATTCGCATGCTCCTATTTGCTCCATTAGGACCAAAACAAAAATTGCATTATGGCTCTCTAGATACCAAATCAAAAATCATACACAGAAACAAGGCATGGGCCATATGGTGTACCACTAAATCCCCTCTAGATCAATTTAAATAACTGCAATTAAGGAATGAGACAAAAAGATCCATTTTATTAGATAAAAAACCTTCTACTGCCATTTCCAGCAGAGAAATCCAAATATCCAACAAAAGTTTTGGGCAGGTATAAACAAACTACTGCATCCAGGACAAACCACCACACCAACTCCCTTAGCCTCTACTGATAAACTACCAGAGGATGTTGCTAACACCTTCAATATTTTCTTCACTGAGACTATCCAGGCCCTAGCTGGTCAGCTACCCCTGAGTTCTTCTAACATACAGGATGCCATTCCCACTACCCAGCACTCCTTTAGCTTCAAACCAGTCACTACATCTTTTATTCATACCCTAATAAAAAAATTAAAACCTCCTAGCTCCTAGGTGATAGCTTAGATAATAATCTTAAATTTGATATTCTTGTCAGTAATACTATCAAAACCATTAATAAAAAACTTTTCTCACTATATAGGATTAAACCATTTCTAACCCCACATGCCAGAACTGCCATTGCCCGCACTCATCTACTCTCTACCCTTTTCTATGCCTCCCCTCTACTTACCAACTTAAACAAAACTGATCTTAAACTCTCTAGCTGTTATAATCACATAGCTAGATTTGCCATTGGCTTGCCCTACAGAGCACATCACTGTATAAACCTAAATAATCTTGGTTGGCTAGAACTGCCCAGGTTAATTCAGTACAACCAACTTATAGTGGCTCATAAAATACTTTACCAACCTGAAAAAACACCTGCACTTAAAAACATTTTCTATCCCTACTTCAACCCCAGACCACTTCGCTCATCTAATAGACTGGTAGTTCAGACTGTCAAATCCAACAACTCAGCCGGTGACTCTCTGTTTGCCAACTCTGTTGGCAAAACTTAGAACTCACTGCCTGCTGACATTACTCTAGAGACAACCCTAACTCAATTCAAGAAAAGTCTCAAGCTGTATTTCAATTCTCATTGGTTATGTCCTTGCTTCAAGCCTGACTAAATCTTTAATTATATTTGTGTATCAATACTATTTCACCTGCAGTTTATTTGTGTTGTAATTTCTTAGACCATTTCATAAATTTGTGAGATTGTATAACTTACTTGTCTCTCCAGAGTCTGAAAACTGTGCTTAATTTCTACTTTGTATGTTTTCTTTTGTAACTAACTTTGGAGCTTTTCTCCCCAGGCCTCCGCTGAAAATGGACATGTATCCAATCGGACTATCCCAGTCAACAAATGTAAAATAAAAAATAAAATAAAAATGAAATAATAAATAAAATAAATATTCACAATCCATGCAGATTATCTTACACACAAGGTATTTACACAACTTAAATTCTCTTTTAAAATCTTACTGCAACCATGAGGGCTATTGCAAGGAACATTCTCCTTCTTAAACTTGACTGAGGCTTGCCATTATGTTCACTAGACTCTGCCTGCAATACACATGCAATACAGACTGTGGAAAACAAAGTTTGCAGAATTGTCTTGTTGGCTGACTCTCACATATACTGCATCCTTATTAAAGAATTCCATTGGCTGCCTACTACTGATAGGTCATCTTTTCTGCTCGCTGGCTTATTTAAAAAAAAATGCTAAATCTGGGATAAGATGTAACTTAAGGAACAAACATGTTCTTTAAGAAGTAGCCAAGAAGACAATATTGCCCTGGTTAAAATACCCCCCCCCCCCCGTAAAAATAAAATTGATGTAAAGGCATTCTTATGACTTGGACCTGCAATCTGAAATCATATTCCTAATGCAATTAGAGTACTCTCATCAATTAAGGAATTCTAAAGAATCTCACCATAAGGATCTTAACAATGAATCTAGCTGCAGATGTTTCAGTGATAATGGCTAGTCCTCTATAGTTTAAATCATCACTGTCATTTGCAAGAATAATTGAAATTACTGGTTTACCATCATTAGTTCGAACGGCAAATCATTTGCCATTCGAAACAACAAAAAGTAAAAATGAACACAAACATTTCGACCGGATACAATGTCAACCCAAATGATTAACACATTTGAGTCAACATTGTTACTGAAACCATCACATGATAACCATATAGGAGCTGATGTAAATCAGACTCCTAGACAACATATCACGTTTTTGCAGGGGGCAAGCACCCCTGCACACCCCCACACCACTGCTACTAATATATTCTAACTCCGAGATCGCACTACATTGGGGATATGGATGAACTTCCAATCCCTACTGTACCGTGATCTCCATGCAGATAGTCGAATACACTTATGCGAATGCAGTATTCGACTATCCCATCCATTTACATTCTGTGCACAACATTTTGATTTTCAGCAGCAGTACTGCCGACAGAATGTCTTTCACAGAAACAATTATAAACCTAAATAACTACCATAACATTAATGTATTTACTTAAAATAATCAATGTTGTCTACATTTCTGCATAATGGATTGTTAAACTACTATAACAATACTGTTAACAGTGTACATAACATTTTATTGCCTTTCTTATGCACAGTGAATTGCTTATTGTCAAATCTTTACTGTTCATTGTTAAATCTTCTCTCTTATGGTAATACTCTTCCTAGTGTGTTGTTCTCATAACTGTAAAACAACTGAACTGTGTTTTCCGTGCTCCTTCTGACCCTGGTTAGTGACTGAAAAAGGTCAATAGACTAGCTTACCTATCCAGTCAACAAAAATATAAAGCAAATAATGAAATGCAAATAAAGTAAGAAAACATTTAACTGTGATTTAAAGCATGCATGCTTACTATGTCAAGAATAAAAACATGCTCACTCTAGACAATGCAGTATAAGATCTTGCATAACTTTACCCCTCTCTCCCCCCTCATCTCCAACTTTACCCCTTTATCCCCTCAACCTTCCCTCAGGAAATACTATCAAATATAACTCTCCCTGCTATAACTAGGGAACAAATCCTTAATGCTCACTCTAAGGCCAAGAACACTGCATCAATGGGCATAGACAATATCCCAGGATGCCTTCTAAATTGCATGAAACATGACCGATCTGGCCCTCTGAAATTGCTATTTAACTGCAGCCTCCAAACAGGCTTTGTGCCTCATGAATTAAGAACAGCAACAATCATCACTCTACACAAAAGTGGGCCATCTACAGACCCTGAAAACTATTGACCCATAAATCTCACTAGTCTTATATGCAAAGCCATGGAAAGAATTATCATGGAAATGATAAATAATGATTTAGTAAACCTCAAGACACTGGACCCAACCTAGTTTGGTTTTATCAAAGGCAGGTCATGCTTGCTCAACCTAGTGGACTTCTTTGAAAAAGTCACCAAAGCAATGGATAAAGGAAAAATGATTCACACTGCCTACCCTGACCTGGCCAAGATGTTTGACAAAATAACCCACTCAAGCATTGTTGACAAACTTAAGAGGTTATGTATAAACCAGTATGTCACCTGGTAGACAGCCAACTGGCTCACAGACAGGACTCAGGAAGTTAGAATTGGGGAGTCCACCTCTAGAAAGAGGAAAGTTACAAGTGGAGTACCTCAGGGATTGGTCCTTGGACTGCTTCTTTTTGGCATTTACTTCTCTGAAGTCAAGGCCAATGTCAATGGTCTCTGGCTGACTAAATTTGCAGATGATTGCAGATTAGGAGCTGTCATTGAATCCCACACTCACACAAATGTTCTCCAGGAAGGGATTCCTTTGGTAAGTCTTCCACCCTTGGTAACTATCATATTGACAGCACACCCCTTAGAGTTAATCCAGTAGTCAGGACTTAGGGACAAACACAGGCAGTAATCCATTCTTTGACCATCATATGTCTACAGTAGTGAGGAAATTATTCTATGTTGCACAACTTATAAACAAAGGTATGGCATCTAGGTCCAAGGAAGTCATTGTTCCACTGTTGTCAGCATTCATCAGACCTATCATTAAGTACAATGCCCAGTATGGTATGTTTCAACAAATGGAACATCCACAGAGGATCCTCACTAAAAGAACACATTGCGTAAGTAAAATGTCCTATGCAGACCGCTTCAAGGCCCTTTCCTTGTATTCTGTCTCCTACAGGCTGTTGAGGGGAGATCTATGCCTGCCATACAGGGCATTGACAGACCCCACTCTGATGAATTTCCTGCATATCTGCAAAACAAACAGCACCAGAATTACCAAATCAAAAGACATAAACCTTGCCTTTGATATGGTACTCTGATACAGTCAAATCAAGTTAGATTACAGTGGGTAAAAGTGATATAGTGGATGGGGAAAAAATGTGTAGCAGAGCAAAACTGCACCTTCTAATCAGTGTATGCCTAGCATATGCAGAATGTGTGGGACTGTAAAGTAGAAGACTTGTATATTACCACATACAAACAGAACCCCCAATCACTTTCCAACCAAAACATAAAACATTGGCTAAGGAACAATCACAGAGCACATATTTCAATTCCATAATTTATTTATTTATTGACATTTGTTAACTGGGTTTGTCCAAATGGGCTTGTGGCCCATTTTCAGTGAAGACCAGAGGAGAAAAGCTCCAGTAATACATTTTAAAACAAGTACAATTTTAAACAATATTGATATAATAGCAGTTATAGCAAAATGATTCACATATGTTGGGATACATGCATAAAGTTAAAGTTGCATTAAAAAGAAGCTAAGTAACAATTTTACATTGATATAGTTCAATAGGTCAACAATGAACATTTTTTGTTTGCATAAAATTGTGCAAATGCATAGTAGACACATTGGAGGGAGAGGTGTAATGAGGTACTAAGTATGGCCCTTTTGAGGGTACATAAAGGGAAGGAAGACTAGGTAGGGTCATGGCAAGGACAGGTTCTGGAATTGAGAAAATAAGCTTTTAGTTCATTTTTAAAGTGTGAGGTGTGGGATACTGAACGTAAGTCAAGGGGAAGTTTGTTCCAAGCATGGGCAAGGGAGTGTTTGCAGAGTAGTTTGCCTACTGACCTTTTTGGGTGGTAGATATCAAGTAATTGTTGGTTAGAAGTACAGAGGGTCCAGGATGGGATGTAGATGGAAACTAAGGAAGATAGAGATGGACAGAAGAAGGGTTTATAAAGAATAGAGTGTAGCATATGAAATTGATAAGATAGCAGAAACTGGGGAAGTTCAAGCCATTGAAGAGAGTTTAAAGAAACGCAGTGGTTTGAGTTGTATGGGGAGTTAGTAATGAATCTGGCTATTTTATGGTAAGTCTGTTGCAGTTTGTTTAGAGTGGAGGCCTGGATATTGGTAAGAACTGAGGTGGCGTATAAGAGGGAGGGGAGGAGGAGTGCCTGGCCCAGGGTAAGTCTAGATTCAGGGGTTAGGAATTTTTTGTTCTGATATAGCAGACCTAGTTTCTGGTTTGTTTTTTTTATACATTGGAGTATGTGTAGGTTGAACTTGAGTTCATCATCGATAATGACCCCTAGGAGTTTTGTGTGGGTGTCAGATTGGATATTTGTATTGTTAGAAGATGTAACAAAAAAGGAGGTTTTGTGATGAGAAATAGAACAGGGAAGGAAAAGTAGGAGTTTAGTCTTTTTGGGATTTAAGATCAATAGGTTGTGAGAGAGCTATTGTTCACTGGATAGTAGGGCCTGTTGGGTCAGGGAGTGCTCAGGAATGTTATTTGAGATGGATATAAGTGTGGAGTCGTCGGCATACTGAATAAGGGATGATTCTTTGCATGAGCTGTAAAGATCATTGGTGGAGATGTTAAACAAAAAGGGTCCCAAGATGAAGCCTTGGGGAACACCAGTGGAGATGGGAAGGAAAGGTGAGGAGGATGAGAGACATTTGACAGATTGTTCCCTGCCAGATAGGTAACTATTAAACCAGGCAAGTGTGGAGGGGATAGGTGGAGATTTGTGAGTTTGGATAGTAGTAGAGGATGAGAGACAGTATCGAAGGCTTTGGAGAGATCCAAGATAATGCACAATATAATGAAATAGAAACAGAGTTATTGGGCAAAAAATTAAAACCGTGGAGTAAAACCATAAAAGTAAGAGTAAGAAGTCTAGAGTAAGACAGTACATGTTTTAATACATGCAAAGATAATTAAAAAAGAAAGTGATTGCCTTTTTTTGCATTTGCACACATTTCTACATTTGTTGTGCAACATCTTCAGATGTGAACATCTTTGCTCAGTATAAAGGTGAATGAAATATGAGAACGACTTCCTAGGAAATCATCACATGTAATTTTCTCATTATATAAATGTTATTTCCTTATACATATTTGATTCAGATTTCGAAGAATGGTAGCATCCTTCATAATGTTATATAACTGTAACAGCATTTACTAAATATACTTTCCTTGCTTCTTCCCTTCCTTCCATTTTCATTTCACACTTTGATAAATAGACAATCATACCGGATATTGTATTTTCATAAGGTATCAGTTAATCTCTGAAAAAGATTACTGACAATATAATAGCACAAAATAACACATATGTATACTATTTTGTAGAAAACCATGGTGTGAAAAATAGTATGCTTTCTAGTAAAAGGATTACATGCAAGCTACTTTTATGATCAATGCAAACTTGTTAGCGTATCTTCCCAGTGCACCATATTCAACTGTCTAACATGTTTATTATTTGCAGGGTTTTTTGAACAAATTCTAACACACATGATATTTAACTTGTTAGTGTTTCTACTGAAATGATTTTATTTCCTTTCATGATGTCTAACATCTATCCAGTCATCAGAATGGTTTGAGAAAGGGTCATAGCAGCTCTGCTCTCTCTCTCTCTCTCTCTATATATATATATATATATAAAAAAATATATATATATATAAAAACAGAGAGGGAGCACACACAAGGGTAGTGGACTTAGGAAAGCTGTGATGTGTTCATTGACCCTTCAAAGGCCTTCTGTCAGTCTGACTTGTCAGCTAGCAGTCAGAGAAGTATTTTTATGTTCTTTGGATATGGCTTAAACCTGAACACGGTTAACTGGTTGTCATACAGCACAGCTACTTCAATATAGACTGAATCCAAGAGAAAATAAACTCGTCAGTTTTGTTTTGGGAACTTTAGGGGACACTGATCACTTGATTATGTCAGTGGAAAACAGAATTACATTGACACTGGAATTTCTCCTACCACAGTATGTATCCCACCTCTGTGATGTCCATGCGAAACTGTGACTTATGCTCTTTTGGGGCAGTTAAGACTACTTGGCATGCAAAATGAGAAGTGGAAATTTCTGGACCAAGAGGAATGTACTTTAAAATATTTAGCCTTTAGAAGCCAGCCCTTACTTTTTCTCTTCATGTAGATATATAAACAAGTGGGTAAACTTTCTGCTATGATGAGCTCCCATCAGTAAGAAAGCAACTTTCTAAATGAACAAACAAGGTTTGCAGTTGGTGAAGGTGTTTTACTTCCTACTGTAGACTGAGACAGTTTTATCCTATATGGGTCAAAAATAAAGGCTAAGGAATGGGCTTTCCTACCAAGCCTGGGTCAGAATCTCATTATACACTGGGAATCATCAGAGCTCGTAGAGTATTTTATGCCTTGTTTTAGGAAGATAATTACTGTTTTTGTTTTACTGCTATCCAGAGAAGTTATGTATCTGCCCCCCACATGGACATATTGTGTGTCTCAACAGGTAAAATTGGTGACACTATTTTCACACACACATACACACACACACACACACACACACACACACACACACACACACACACACACAATCTCTCTCTGTCTTTCTTGTTTATCTGCAGACATATTGGAAGAACAACAATTCACGTATGGCATATCTTTGCTTGTAGGAGAAAACAAAAACATCTAGATAAAACTCACACAGAGACAGAACGGACAACAAGACTTCACATAGAAGATAACAACCAAGAACTCAAACAGAAAACCAAGCATAGTGACATGGCAATACAGAGGTGTAGTTGGCTCTTCCAGCACCTGGGGAACATTCCCCAGCCTGATGGAAAAGTGAAAAAAAAAGGTCCCTGATCTTACCTGGGGCTTCTAAAATGCAGCAGCCAATCAGATCCTGCTTCTGCACCCCACCCACAAACTGAAATTACAAAACAAAAACTCTTTTTTGCAAACTGCTATATTTGTATCAAGCAGATGCTACAGTTTATAGCATGCAGAGAGTGCTGCAGTGTTCAGATTTAACTTAAAAAAAAAACTCTTTTCATCTCACACTACACAACAATGCTCTGATTCAATTGGGAAAAAAAATCTATTTTTTTTTATTGTTTAAACTATTTGTAGCAAGCAGATGCTACAGTTTATAGCACACAGAGAATGTGCTACAGTGGTTGAATTTAACTTAAAAAATATACAAATATTTTTCTCTGTTTAAACTGTAGTAAGCAAATGCTGCAGCTTATACCACACAGGGAGCACTACAGCACTCAGACAGTATGGAGTGCTACAGCACTTTGATTTAACTTACAAAAACAACTCTTTTCATCTCTTACAAAGCACTAACTCTTTTTGCCTGGGGCAGCTTGCCCCTTTGCCTCATCCTTGCTACACGACTGCATTGCATCACAGTCCAAATCACCAACTGTTTTCACACGTGTCTTACCTAGACTGCTAAAGATAACCACTTACTGTGTAAAATGTTGATGTTTGATGGTGATGAAATGTAAATGTAATAACAGCCAACTTTTTGCTCAAAGATTCACTAACACCCCTCCCACAGCATGTACACACACACACGCACACACATTCATAAGCCATATCACAGGTAATAATAATACACTGATTTCTGCAAATATAATATACTGTGAGACATGGCACCTACTGAGCCATTTCAAGAATTGTTAGAATAAACGTGACATTTTGAGTTCTACATCTTCAGAAACTTCAGATAGCACTGAATACTAGAGCTAATTAAATTCCGTATCGCTTTGTGAATGTGCCTGTCTGATTAGTGTGAGTGCATGTTTATCTCTATGTATGTTACATGATCACTGTCTAATGCTGGCATTGATAGGGGGGTCAGAAATGCAGAGTGTGTTGTCACTTGTAGTTTGGGTGTGTGTGAATCTTTATATGACCTTTCTCCTCTTTCTGACAGGGAAGACAGATTAGAGTAGAGCAATGAAAGATAGTGCTCTACTCAACCTTCCCTATCCGACTGTCATCGTGGAAGACATATTTTGCAAGATGTGTGTGTGTGTGTGTGTGTGTGTGTGTGTGTGTGTGTGTGTGTGTGTGTGTGTGTGTGTGTGTGTGTGCGTGTGTGTTTGCATTTGTATTTATCTGTATGTCCCCACTTTCTGACAGGGAAGGCAGACTAGAGTACAGCAGAAATCTATAATCGCTTTGTTCTCAACCTCTACTATCAGACTGTCTCTGTAAAAAACATATTTTTCAGACTATGGGATTTTGTACATACGTGTGTGTTTGTATGTGTGACTGTGCTCCTATATGTATGTGTGTCTGCATTGAGGGCTGTGGCTGTGTGTAGTCTAAAATATTGCACTCTTTCCTTACATGGGATGGGGTGTCAGCTGAGCAGCTGTTTATCTGGCTGAGTCATGGTCATGTAAATTCAGGTTTACATAGACATAGCATTACTGAGATTTTGCATGAGTATAAATCACATTTTAGTTCTGCAGCAGTGAAACTCAGCATTTGTGTGAATCGTGAGTTGTACTGCTGTTCTTATTTTTATGAACTGCACTCTCTGGGTTTGCTCTTATGATCTTTAGTGCAGCACTCATGCAAAAATACTTTACAACCCACGTGAGTAATTATTATTGAATTAGCTTTTCATCTGCTGTAAGACCATCATCTGTTTTTGCAAATGATATTATGGTATATTCTTGCCTTGTGATTCACTGGGCCAGATGTAAAAATGTACAAATAAATAAAGAGAAATACAATAAAAAAATCTGTAATGCAAATCTCCAATTTTAAATGTTTTCTGAGTACATCTTCACTTTCACAAAAGAAGTAACTTAAATGTCCTTGTGCAGTGTACATGAAAAAGGGCATAAAATAAACATATGCATGTCTCAATGCTGGCATTCCCTACCTAAGGGATAAAGGAACAAAAATAACATCAAAGCAAATGAGTTGTGTCAGATCTGCATCAGCGATCTTTACAGAAATTGATCTTAGTGTTTATTTTCAAAGGAAGCAAAGTCTGAGTCATAGCACTCTTCTGTTGTCTCCATAAACCTGACTAAATTCCAAACAACTCAGGACTTCAGAAAAATGAAATCATAATGAACGAAGTCAAAATTTAGGTCAAAACCTCCTTTGTAGTTCATCAATCTGAATAGTTCAGATACTGAATATTATGGTACAGTAAGCAGCTATGTATTCAATTACAGCGCAATATAAATGGCATAAAATAAATATTTTAAGTACGAGGATTAAAACCATATCAGAAATTACAACAGGTAGTAGTTGATCGCTATGCATTCCATTAGTCCTGCACACACAATTTAATATTTAGCTTTTTAAAACATAATATTGTTTATTCAAAGTAAAACGAGTAGCACAGATTTATCAACTGCTGAATACGTTAGTTAAGAACTAAAGGGCTTTTCAATAAAAGCATGTATTTTTGTCATTACTTCACTCTTCTTTAAATGTATTGCCTTTGATTTGTATAAAATTCGATTACTGTTTGTATTTATTTATCCATATGTATATTCAACAGTGAATAGGCATTTCATATTTGAAGCAAACAAGGAAGATGCAGGCCATAACTATGAATAGATGTTTTGCTCATTTGTGTACCGATTTCAGGGAAAGGGTTAGGCAGCATGAGATAAAGGCTTGCACACTGTATAAAGCAAGCTGCACAGATGAAATTTAGCTGAAGAAATAAGGAGATGTTTACAACAGAAAGGTAGTTTTAATTAAATTGCACTGTCTCAACAATAGAGTACTTTACTGTTGTTTCCTATTGTAACTGCAAAGCCTATAACCGCAAGTTCCTCAGTTGTTAAAAATAAACAGAAACTCCAAAGTATAATACCCATTTGTTAACTAGGTAGACCCACTGTGCACACAATCCCTTTTCAGGAGCAACACAGGAATAATGTTTCGCTAAACAATTTTGCTCAAAGTCCCACAGTAGGCAATTAAGGACTGAGGAAATCAAACCTTGTACCACCAGAATGACAGCTCACATTCTTAGCCCATGCCAGCTGCAAATGTTAACCTCAGAACAGTGAGACTGAAAGTGAAAAAATGGGTTTGTGCAACTTAAATCGAAGATCTTGGTATCTCACGTTATACCTCTTTCTCTGTGGTACAGTGATCTCAGATTTACTATATGTAAGCAGCAGGTTTGGGTTTGTGAGTGTGCAGTCTACCCACCTCAGGAGATCAGGGGACTTAAGCTCTAGCAAAAAAAAAAGAAAAAAAAAAGAAAAAGGTCTAAAAGGAGTACAGTGACTTTTAATATTCATGGTGCTATTTATTTTTCATAACTGTGGAACTAGAAGTTATAGGTTTTGCTGTTACAGTAGGGAGCTGCAGAAAAGTGTTTGGTTATTGGTATAATGCAGCCTAATGGAAATAACCACATCTCCTGTACAGATGATGCATTCTTAAGTGACCTTTTGTGTAAATCATGTTTGTTGATTTTATAAAAATAAAAACAAAATGTAAGAAACATTACAAAAGAAAGGAAATATATGCGCTTGCATTCCATCTCTCTCACCCTTCTCTGCTAGCATACAACTCTTCTCAGCATTCATAAAATATAGTCATCGTAAACTGGGCATAAAATAAGCATGTGTTATTTCTTCCATTTTTTCAGCCCTTAGTAATCTAGACTATTTAATTTTCTTGCACATATAATATCAAATCTTATGATCCTTCCTAAATGTGCTGAACTAAATTGCCAGTGATACTTCAGTCCCTAATGTGCTCTTACCAAAGCATGTTGATTCCAAATATGAACCTCTAAACTGGTTTTGGTTTTCTCGTTGTCTTGCTTTCCTTAATGCATGTAATTTTCCAAAGTACAGAATTTTATCATGCTATTTCGTGCAGTTTGCTCTGCTCTGCCATAGCCATTTAACCCTAAGGCAAATTTATTATTATTCCCTTGCTGTGATTTATAGTCACTTCTCCTATCATTCAACCCATTCCTTCTATTTGAATTGTATTTATTTTGTTTTATTTATTCCTTGTTGACCAGGTTAGTCCCAGTACCTGCATTTTAAATGATTGGCTTTATCTTTCAGCTACATCTTATTTCCCCTTTCTGTTTATTATGCCATACCTTTCTGTGCTTATAGTTTAGGAATCTCCTTCTCTGGTCTTGTCTTGCTAGAGACCTGGCTGATTGATGCTACAGTGCAACGAATGCATTTCTGGAAACCTCATATCATGCAAAATCCCCCAATAAAAATAAAAGGGCATATGGGAAGATAGGGTTGGGAGACCATTCAAAACCTAAACAAATGCATAAATTAAAGTTTTACTAAATGTGAACATTATCCTACTGGAAGTATTGCTGAAGTTTAAATACATATATATTTCATAAAAAAGGTAAGGAATTACTATATTAAACTGAAGAGATCATTTGGAAAAAAAAGTTAAGATAGCCAGAGCTGATGCTAGGCTGTCAGATGGTCCAACTCAAACCAGAGTTGAAGACAAAGAAAAAAAAAAAGAAAAAAAAAAGTCCACAAGATCCTCAGCTTCTTAAGCTTCCAGCCACGTTGCACATTGGAAGCAGTACAATAAAATACAAAACCAGCATTCATCTCATGGTATGAACAGTTACAAAGATTCCCTTACTGTTTCCAAAGAATTATTTGCTAAAGTTTAGCACAGCTCCTTGCCACAGCTGAAGCAGTGTCATTGGCTCAACAGAACGCCCACCATCTTTGGTACTGGAAGATCAGAAGGTGATGTTTACATTCCTACACCACTTGGATTAATTTCTTAGTAATGGCACTTTAGTATAGCATAATGGGGTGTTGTTTAGTAAAGCATAATGGGGTGATGTACTTCTGAGTGTGATATCCTGGGAGTATGGCAGACTGTCAATGGCGATTTCAGTGAAAGCAAAGAAAGCAAAGCCAATTTGCCAAAACCACCTTCGACAGAGTGGATATTGCCTTTTTCTGTGCTGTTCTGAGACCTTGGAATTAGTATATATAATTCTGGGGTTTTGGGGGGTGTTCCCCCACATGAGTGGGGTGCAGGGGGTCTTGCCTCACTCCAATAACATAATTTCAACATTCACTGAAGGTGGTTTTGGCAAACTGCTTTTGGTTTATTTGCATTCATCAAAGCCAACTTTGAGAGACTGACATGAATTCACAGAGCTTTGGATGAGACATTAAACTAAGGTCCCATCTGCCTGAGTTGGTGGTAGCTCAGGTGGATGTAAAATTTCTCATCACACTTACTGAAAAAAAGAGTAGGGACACTGCCCTGGGAAAGTTTACCATAATCAGTATGAATACCACCCTGGTTTTCCTCTGAAAACAGGACACTGGCCTTCTGGGATTAACATGCTCAACAAGGAGTAAATAAAACAAAATACATACAGTTTATGTACATTGAATGTTCTTCTCATACAAGGAGTTGCAGCTTCATAAATGCTTTTACTGCTACAGGCAGATTCACAGATTTTTTCAGTGTTTACAATAAAGCAAGGATCAAGACCCCTAAATGCCTACATTTGGGGCAGTCGCCACTCTCTCTCTCTTTCTCTCCTCTAGTGCTATAGCTTGGAAGATAGACTGAAGGGCGGACAGTAAGATCAAGAGTTTGCATATTTATGGAGAATAGAAAGGGTTGTCATCATGGGTTCATAGGTATATACCAGGCTAATTATCACCAGGACCTTTATAAGTCTAGCTGTCCAACCCAACTGCATCCCCTTGCAACATGTAAACATTAAATGGGGAGGTATGCATGTTACGAGGCATATGTTTGTTAGGAGGTTTCTAAAAAGTTATGTAGAAGGGTATGTTAGTTAGGGAATGTTTCCTGTCAGCCTATGTCTATAAAAGACAATGGGGCCAGCTCGGGGATGAATTTATAATTAGCCATCCAATATTAGTTAACTGTTGACTTCTGCCTTTAAGAGACATGGAGGCCAGTTTGGGGATTAATCTGCAATTTTTCATTCAATGGTCAAGGTTATCTTTAAACAGGATTAGAGATAGAATCTGCTTCACATAGAATATTAATTCCACAGCATGGAGATCCTTTGAGTCACATATCTGCCTCGCCAACATATTCAATTTATGTTGCAAGCAAAGTTAAATCTCTGGTCTAGTGTTTCCCATACTGCTCATTTTGTGGATGTGCAAAAGCTCTATCAATGCTGGATCTAAAGATGATTTATATATCAAACATAGATCATTTCTTAATAATCCATAGGAGAACAAGTATAGAGACAGGCCTCTAAGATGATCTGTATAGGAAAGTCTGTTAATATCCTGGAATTCTCATGATGAGGAATCTCTGTGGGCATTCCAACTGTTGCATATATCTAGTCAGGTACATGTTGAAGAGGACACTGTACTCAATGATGGGTCTCATATGGGATGAATAGATTGGTACTATAATTTTGGTGGACCTGGATGTTATACCCTTACTTATAAAGTGGTTGACATAGAATTATTTTCTTACTACCTTGTCTACTTGCTAGTCAAAGGCCACATTACTATCTGCATATGTTCCCAGATCTCCAACTACTGGGTCAACTCATTAGGTGTGTCTTATCAATGGAGTAATTTGCCTGGGTAAATGTTTTTCCAAATGGCACTATAATGCACTTCTTTGCACTGAGTCAGTGGCTTCGGCATCAGTCATTTGTCTGTGTTACACCCTCTTGCAAGATGCTAGTGTTTAGAGGAGTATTTATGATAACATCCAATTTGCAGCCATCTCTGAACTTGGAGACTAGTGGCCCTTGACATGAGCCTTGACCTCCAAGAAGTAGTTGCCAAAGAGGAGTTGGCCCAGCATGTCACCCTGTGGCATTCCACTGCTGACCTGCCCCTTGGTTGAGGTAGTCTTACCAATCCTAACTTTTTGGGTCCGATCTGTGCGACACCTGGCAATCCAGTGAGTTGTTTAGGGATTTATGTCAAGTTCAATGTGTTTATCCACAATTCCTGAGTGGAATATTTTGTTGAATGCCTCAGATAAGTCTAGGTAGGCAGTATGGACCATTTTCCACTCATCCATTGACATGGTTACCTTCTCAAAGAAGTCTACCAGGCTAAGTAGGCATGACCTTCCTTCGACAAAATCATACTGGGATGGGTCCAGTGTCTGTATGTTACCAATATCTTTGCTGATCGTTTTCATGAAAATTCATTCCTTGGCTTTGCATATTAAATAGTCAGATTAATGGGTTTGTAGTTTATTAGGTTGCTTGGTGGTCCATCCTTGTGAAGGGTGATAACTATCGCCATCCTCCATTCACTTAGTATGTAGCCTGTTTCAAGGCTGTAATTAAAAAGTGACTCAAGTGGTCCCAATAGATCATGTTTTAGGCTATTTAGCAGGCAACCTGGGATAGTGAATAGCCCCACTGAGGCTGTATTTTTATCCTTAGTGAGGGGCACCATGACCTTCTTCCTGCTGATAGTTAGGGAGGGGGGGTATATTGGCAGGAATTTCACAAGGGGTGGCAGGGGGGAGTGGGGGCTAAAGTTTGATCTGAATTTGTTTGCCAGCAGATTCGCTATGTCACTGAGCTAAGTGAAGGTGGCACCATTTAATACTAGCTCTGAACACTGCTAAATGTTACCTTTGAGGTTTTGGAAATAGTTGAAGAATGCCTTCTGTCTTTAGCATAAGAAGTTATCTTGACCTCATAATTGATCCTGTTGGATTTAATTAGTCCTCTTAATTTCCTGTTGAGTTTTATTAGTTAACGCTTGTCATTATGACAGTTGCTTTTTCTGATTTTAGATATGACTTTTTTTCTTTTGTTATATACCCTGTTAAGATTAGAATTCCATCAGTGCGGTTTGCTTTTGCAGTTTGTTTTAAGTTTACTTCTGGTAAGCACAGCAACTCCTATGCAGCCATTTACATGTTCATAGGGTGTTTCTGTGAATAATTCTGTGTAGGCTGTTGTGAATGCTGGGCTGGGTGGGGCACTGTTTTGACAAACTGTCACTTAACAGGATGTAGTTTGCTTTAGATTAGTTTCTAACCATAACAGGTTTTGTTGAGTTTTCCAAGTTGATTTCTATTTTGACTGAGACAGCTTTGTGATCAGACCCCACCAGTAAAGATATGACACGGGGGTGGGGTGGGAGGTACAGTGCTCTTGTATATTGTGAGAACAAGGTCCAGTAGGTTTCAGCCTCTGGTTGTACTAACTGATCAAGGTCATTTCTGTTAATAAAGTCCTGGAAATATTGTGCCTGCAAGTTGGAGGTAGTGTATGTTTCCAGTCTATAGAGGGGTAGTTAAAGTATCCCATGAACAGAGTATTTGGTTGGATGGAGAGTGTGCTTCCAGTAGGTCTAGATAAGAGTTGTGGGATCCTTGAATCATAGGTAGTAACCTATATCTTGCTAAGATATGGTAAGGGACTCTATCTAAGATGACTTGCATGTGGGTGAACTCCAGGGTATCATCTTTTATAGCCAACATTGAGGTATGCTTGTTGATAATATAGAGAATGAGACACTTCCACCTTTTGTCTCTGTCTGTGCAGATGATGGTCTAAATGTGTGGAAGGCACTGTAGCCTTGCACTGCCAGAGTACTTTCTGCAACTTTAAACCAAGTATTGGTAACTGTGCAGATGTCTATATTCTCCGGACTGAAAAGAGGTTATAGGGTATGGAGTTTCTTATTAAGACTCAGACTATTGTGATAGTGAAGCTAGTGCAGATGTAGGAAAAGCTATACTGAAAGTTGATGGCTGTGGTTCACTGTCTTGTGCATTTTCTTGAGCACAGAAATAAATAGGACATGCTGGAGGGACAGATTCATAACCCAGAGCCTCCCTTCACTCTGGAATAAAATCCCAGTCCATGTTAGGCAGAGCCCCTCACTGACTCTCTTCAAGAGGAATCTTGACGAGTGGAAGGGAGATCATAGGTTCACCCCGGGGGTCACTTCTGTGTCACTGCTAGACAGAGGCACAGTAAACTAACCTTAAAAAGGGCACAGTAAACTCATTCCAAGGGGTGACGAAAGCCAAACACACTCTGGGTAGGCTTGTAAATGCCCTAGGGCAGATAGCCTAGTATGAACCTATGAATATTGGCTTAATTAAGAAGTTTGGATTTTGCTGCTTAAATATCATTCTTCCTTCAAAAATAAACTGTTTTATGTGGTTTCACATAAGTTCCTACAGCACAAATTGCTATTCTACTAGATTTTCTTGAAAAAACATGGAACGTATTATCATAGAAATTATAAACAAAAACATTGACAACCTTCCAACACTGGACCCCACCCAGTTTGGGTTTGTGAAGGCTGATCCTGCCTACTGAACCTGATTGACTTCTTCAAATCAGTCTCCAGAGCTGTGGACGAGAGTAAGGCGGTCCATACAGCTTATCTGGACCTTGCCAAGGCTTTTGACACCATCCACCACTCTGGAATCATAGATAAACGTACTAAGCTGTACATTAAACCCTACATCACTCGATGATTTGCCAGCTGGCTTACTGACAGAACCCACACTGTAAAAGTAGCTGACTCCAAATCCATCTCCCGACAAGTGACAAGCGGAGCACCTCAGGGTCCTGTCCTGGTACCGCTCTTGTTTGGAATCTACTTCTCTGAAGTACAGGCCAACACTATGGGACTCTGGCTAACAAAGTTTGCAGTTGACTGCAAACTCAGAGCCTTTATTGAATCTCCAAATGATGTGGATATTCTACAAAAGGGCCTTACAGAAACAGATGATTGGTGCCAGAGCTATGGGCTCAAGCTCAATGCCAAAAAATGTACAGTTATTCCCTTTGGGAAAAAACATGTACCTGTGAATTACCACATAGGTGGCAGTACACTAAACACTGAATGTGTGATAAGAGACTTAGGGACACAGGTGGACAGTGGTCTCACCTTTGATAACCACATCACCACAACAGTCAGGAAATCCTTATATGTGGCACACCTCATCACTAAAAGCTTTTCATACAGAAAAAAGGAGGTCATTGTACCACTGTACTCATCCCTCATTAGACCCATTATAGAATACAATGCCCCATTTGGTATGTACCTCTCAAGACATCTGCAACAACTGGAAAGGTCGCAGAAATACCTCACTAAAAGAATCACAGGCCTAAATCAGATGCCCTGTGCTAACCGTCTAAAAAAACTCCGGCTATATTATGTCGCATATTGTCTACCCAGAGGCGATCTCTGCTTAACATACAAGGCCATGTCAAACCCAGAGCTGTTGGACATGCTACACTTAAAGAAATCCCAATCCCTCAGAGCCACATGCTCCAGGAATCTAAACCTTGTAATCACAATGAACAAAACATGCTGGAGGGATAGGTTCCTGACCCAGAGACTCCCCAGACTCTGGAATAGACTGCCCATACATGTCAAGCAGAGCACCTCTTTGGCCCTCTTCAAAAGGAACCTTGATGATTGGATGGGAAATAGGAAATTCACCCCGGGGATCATGTCAGTCGCCCTGCTAGACAGGGGTCCAGGGAAGTAAACATAATGGGAAGAAATAGCCAGGGAATTGTTATGACTAGGCTTGTATAGGCCCTAGGGCCGATAGCCTAGTACCAATCTATGAACCTACGAACTTAATCAGTTTTCTAAGCACAGCAGCTTCTTCACAATTCCTCTTAGGAACAATGTTAAAACAAGAAGATGATAGTTATCATGGTGCTACTTCTTGGACTTTGTCTTCTTCTCCATCTTCCTCATGCCCATTAGCAAAAAACTGTTGTAAGTCAGCCAGAATCCAGCAGCTCCACAACATCATCTTCCTCCACTTCAATTCTTGCTTCTTCAAAAGCTGCATAACTTCCTTTGATATAGGGGGATCATCTGACCGTGCAAAACCTCAAAATTATGAAATAAATTAGGGAAACACTTCCACGAGACTCCATGCAAGCAGTCTTTACTGTCATTGTCCAATGATATTTTATTTAATTCTTGACAGAGTTAGGTTCCAGAATTAAAGAACAGTTTGCACATTTCTCCCTCATAGCTGTGAACACATCTTAAATGTGTGCCTTAGAAAATTAAATTAAAAAACTGCTTTGGTTAAGTTGTTGAGATACAGAAGTTGTATTTGGAAACAAAATCAGGACTTCAGTGTTTTCTGAAAATTCAGGAGTGGTGGGAGGATGGCTTCATGCATTATCCATAATGAGAAAGATATTGAAATTATTTTTTTTCTTGCAATAATTTCTGAAAAAATTGTCAGAACATCAACTCTGAGATCAGAAAAAAATCTGCATCAGAGCCAGATCATGGTCAAATGGGGCCCTAGGCAGGGTAATGAACCACTCCCACAATAGCAATTTCAGTGTCCCATTACTTTGCTCTCAACCTAGCTACCATAAACACTGTTCAAACCTGTCAGTGCAGATACTATTTACTTTACTTTTACATTTATTACTGAGATAATTTAATTTAAAACTTTTATTTCAAATTTTGTAGCACAAACACTGGCCATTTGTTAAACAAACAATTACACATTGAAAGCAGACTTAGCGTGAGCAACAGTAAACTTCTCTTCCCATGAAACTCACATTCATTGAAAAATGCAATTGGTCAATGGCAGATTAAATGTACTTCGGCCCTCAGGGGTTGTTTTCAAACTATGGGCCTTTGCACACAGTTTTAGAGTCATGCAAAAAATGCATGTGTTCGCCTTCCTCAATTGTTAAATGACATTTCTTGTTTAATACCATGACATTTGTTAGATAGAGTTTTAAACTTGCAGTTTTGAGCACTTTTTCCAGTAAGTGAAACAAAAATCATGTACCAATAGTGGCAAAAGTAACTGTAGATCAATATGTGTGTATATACCTTTAAGAAGCTATCCAAGGATTTCCACAAGTGGACAAATACTGAGCATGTGCAAGCTAGACTGCCATTTTGTAGTTAGCTGTTGAGAGTTAAGCTTGTATGTATGTAAGGTCTGTCTGTTAACTAGTTCATTCATGCTTTAAGATGCTGTTATCCATCCTGATGTATTTCTATGTATTAAAGCATCTAAACGAAATCCCCCACCTAGTTGTTATTAATGATAGAGAAGAATGAGTGACATGGTGTCAGAAGTGGGATGTGTAAAGGACATGGTATTAGAGCCAGCATATCCAGAGGGCATGAAGTTAGAAGCTGCATGGGTAAAACTACTTAAGGCACTTGTTTAGAACTGGTGGAATATAGATGAGTGGATCATCTCTAAAATGTGCATACTTCACAAAGCAGGTCAGAAAAGGATCTTAGATATTAAAACTTGCTCAGCACTATTTCTTATTCGTAAAATATGAAACAAGTTATACGGAACATTCTAAATGATATTCACATAAACCGATATGTACGATATTGATAAAAGTATTTGAACTACTACAGAAAATGGTTGAAATAAAGTCCAAATTGCATAAAACTAATAAAGGGAAACAACCACATTATCGCAAAGTATGTATTTTCTTAAGTAACTGCGGTGGTGGTGCTGCAGTAGCGCTGTCGCCTCACAGTAAGACATTGTCCCGTTCAATTCTCAGCTTGAGTGTCTTCTGTCTGGAGACATGCATGAATGGGTGTACCTTCATTGAAGGTTGTGCATCAGGGCTGGCAACTCGGCACGTAAAAATCTACTGCCAGTCATTAGCGGACCGGAGTTCTGCTGTGGCGACCCCTAACCGGGAAAAGCCGAAAGACACAACAACATGTATTTTTGTTAAGCAAATATATTTGAGCTATCAGAAGTGTATAAAGTGTTTGCATATTTGTGCAGTGTTACAGTAAATCTGTTTTGTAAAAGTACAGTCATTACAAAGCATATGTCTTGGAATACTGACATTTCAGAGCATATTTCACAAAATACAGTATTTTGAGGAGTTTATTGTGTATTTGAATGTTGTTACAAGCTCATGTAACAGTTTGATCATACTTAATTACAAGGGCCATATTTTCAGTGTGTTTTAGTATACTTTGTGGGCCTTGCAGATGGATTTCAAAAACACAATGTACTTGTGTTTGACAGCAATATTGCTGAGAACTGGAAAGTGTTTGAGCAAGAGTATGACATTTTCATACAGGCTGCATTTTCTGATAAAGATAAAGTATTTATTCTGCTTAATTTAGCTGGGTCAGAATCCATAGAAAGGAGACATTCATTTGTGTATGCACCTGCTATCTATACAGGAGAGGGGGATACCATCATATTATTATACCAGCTGAGTCAAGGGAGGACCCAAAGTGCTTGAAATGTAAATTTAGATAAACGTGTAACTCCCAGACAAATGTTACAATGGAAAGGCACTTATTTTACACAAGAGACCAAAAGCCTGGTGAAACTTTTGCAGCATATATAACTGACCTGAGAAATAAAGCTAAAATGCGCAGATTTGGTGACTTAAGGGATGAATTTATAAAGGACAGACTTGTGTGTGGCATAAAAGATGATGCTGTAAGAAAGATTTTGCTTTGAAAGAGTGATTTCACTTTGAATAAGGCCACTGAGATTCGACAGATATACAAGCTCATAGAAAAGCACACGAATATGCTTACAAATGAGAACAACTCTAGAAGGCACAGTGATAAAGCTCATATAGATAGTATGCAACATGTGGTTAAAAGAAAAAGACTCAAGCACATGACAGCAACTGTAACCCCTACAGCACTCACTGGTAAACCCCAGAACTGTCCAGCAAATTCCAGAGTTTGCATAGTCTCAGTGAAGCAAACTCAAAGCATGGACCCCAATCCAGTTTGATTGCCAACTGATGTAATTGTGGTGCAAGTCATGAATGTAAAAGGGAAAAATGTTTAGCTTTTGGTCAATAATGCCACAAATGAAATAAATGGAATCAGTTCAAAAGGCTTTGTAAATTAAAAGGCCCACATTCTTTTATTAAAAGGGAATATTTAAAAAAAGAGTTGATCAGTTACACAGTTGCAGCCTTAGTCTTTATGTTGATGGTGTGTCAGTGCTTCATGAAATGGTCACTGCAGTAGTTTTAAGGGCAAAGAATAAAGTATGTTGTACTATTAAGATACATGGCAAATCCATAGAGCTCAACGTTGCCTCCAAGTGCAATGTTATGTCAGCAGAAACATTTGCTAGATTGTGTTATGGTGAAAGGCTTGATTTGGCAAGGAGAGTGATGCTTGTTGGTTATGAAGGTGAAAAAATTCAAATCGAAGGCTCAGTAGTGCTTTCATGTCACACTGCTGGAAGAAGCTATGACTTGCTATTTTATGTGGTTAAGAGACATGTCCAGTCATTATTCAGGTTCAAAGACAGTTTGAAAATGGGACTGCTTTCATTTAACAAGGAAGTCCACCAAGTCAGCTTAAAAAGCCAGTACTCTAATTTTGCCCAGCGCATTTTCTACCTATGCTGATTTCTTTGAAGACAAACTAAGGAAGCTTCCAGTTGTCTGCTGCCTGAAGTTAGACCCAGAGGTCAGTCTAGTTATCAGGCTAGCACGTAAAGTTCCAATAGCCATGCAGGACAGAGTCAAAGCTGAGTTAGATAAGATGGTGCAACAAGGTGTGATTTGTCCAGTTGAAACTCCAACTGAGTGGGTATCTTCCATAGTGGTAGCTCATAAGGAAAGCTCAGATGACATTAGAATATTTTCTTTTTTATTTTACATTTGTTGGTCAGGATAGTCTGAGCAGAAATAGCCCTTTTTCAGCAGAGGCCCAGGGAGAAAAGCTCCACATACATTTACATAAAGTTTAAACATAAGCAAATAAGAACAATTTAAACATAATCAAATAGCAAAGCATAAGCAATTAGCATGAGCAAATCAAAACAAAAAAATGTTTTAAAAAATGATTAAAGCAACTTTATACAATAAAAGTAAGTAAGGAAGCAGCATAAACAGAATATTTACTGATCCACGAGATTTGAACTAAGCTCTAAAAAGACCTCATCATCCAATGTGCACAGTTGAAGAAGCCGTAGCCTTGATGCCAAATGCCACTGTTTTTTCTGTCTTAGATGCAAAGAGTTCATTTTGGCAAGAAATCATCATTGCTTACTACTGTCAGTACTCCGTTTGGCAGGCACAGATTTTTGAGAATGTTACTTAGGATATATTCTGCAAGTGAAGTCTTTCAATGTGCAATGGAGCAATTTTTTTTCTGGGTATTGTGCTATTATTGTAGACAACATACTAGTAGGAGGTTGTGATGAAGATGAACATGACAGAGACCTCATAAAAGTTCTAGAAAGGGAATCTTAAGATCGAGCCACACAAATGCAAATTCAGGCTACAAGAAGTTACTTATGTTAATCATTTATTTACTAGTACAAGCCTATGACCAGACCCTTCAAAGCAAACAGACATTCTCTAGATGCCAGCTCCAAACAATCTTCAAGCCCTGCCATGTTTTTTTGGCATGGTCAATTACCTAGGCAACTTTATTCCAGACTGAGAGCTGACACAAAGATGTATCCTGGTCTTGGCTAGAGCAACACCAACCAAAGAACATTTGATGTCCTGAAACAGAGAATTGCTAGTCCACCAGTTCTCAGATACTATGATGTTCACAAACCAGTTACACTTTCCAGTGATGCTTCAAAATTTGGTCTTGGTACAGTCATTCTGCAAAAGGATCAACCTGTTGCCTATGCATCGAGAACTCTTACCCAAACTGAAATGCAGTATGCTCAGATTGGGAAAGAGCTTTTGGAAATTGTGTTTGCATGTTCATAGTTCCATGATTATGTTTATGGTAGCCCTATACAGATCAAAACAGACCACCGACCTCTAGTCACTATCTTGAGAAAGCCAATACATTCAACTCCAGCCCGAGTGTAACGTATGATACCGAGAATGCAAAAGAATAATTTTAATCTTGTCTACAAGAAAGGCAAACTTCTTTTTCTTGCTGATACCTTATCCAGACTGCCCAGAAATACCATAGGACAGCTTGAGAATGAGAACCTTGATTTTGAAGTCATGGAAGTGAGACATTTTTCTTCCACTCTTCTTGATGAGCTGAGAGATCACACAGCTACAGATCCAGTTTTACAAAGGCTCAACCACTTTATCAGTCAAGGATGGCCAGCAAAGCAATCTAGTTTACCTCAAGAAGTGCAATCTTATTTTCCATACAGAGATGAGATTCTGTCTGACAAAGGTATCATTATGAAATGTATGAAGGTAATTGTTTCAAAGTCCTTGCAACCAGAGTAGATTACTATCTTGCATCATGGTCACCCAAGAACCAAATCTACCAAAAGAAGGGTGAGAGGACTATTATTTTGGCTATGTCCCAAGACATTGAGAGAAGACTTTCATCTTGTTTAATGTGTGATAGTACCAAGACATAGCAGCAGAAGGGACCACTTCAGCTTAAACAGATTTCGTAAATACCTTGGTCAACAGTAGCTACTGATATCTTCAAGTGGAATGGTCAACATTATTTGGTGTTAGTAGACTCTTACTCCAATTGGTTTGAAGTTAACCTACGTCCTAACCTAGCATCCACTACTGTCATTACTAAGATGAAGCATCATTTTGCTGTTCATGGTAGTCTGCACAAAGCTATTTCTGACAATGGCACACAGTTTACAAGCCAAAAGTTCAAAAGATTTGTAGAAGAATGGGACTTTACACATGTCACAAGTAGTCCTGAAAACCCGAAGTTATATGGTTTGGCAGAACGTGCAGTTCAAAGTCCAAAACAGTTACTTGAGAAGTCAAAACAAGATAATAGTGATGTTTCCTGAATCTCTTGAATCACAGAAATGTTCCTCATGATAAACATCTTGGTTCACCTGCTCAGAGACTTCTGTGGAGACAAACCAGAGCCACATTACCAGTCAGTAGTCACTTGTTGGTTCCATGTGTCAAGAGCAACAGGTTAGTGAAAGCCAAACTGTTGAAGAAGCACCTAAACCAGAAGTCCTACTACAATAAGACCAGCAAACCACTCAATCCATTACAAGTGGGAGAAGTGGTAAGGATGCAGACATCCAAAGGCTGTATCTCCACACATTTCCTCCAAACTCAGCAATTATATCAACATCATTGACTGCATCCTCCTCAGATGTCTGTGTCAAGAAAGTAATAATAATGACAAAAGTTACATATCTCAGATTTGTTGCATACAAACACAGTAGCCAAAGTATTCCTACTTAATTCACACACACACACACACACACACACACACACACACACACACACACACACACACACACACACACACACACACACACACACACACACACACAAGCCTACCAGTCCTTGACAGCCAGATTAAAAGCCATTTAAAAATGATTAGATAAGAGCATAAGGTATTGAGATCCCTCACATACACACACACACACACACACACACACACACACACACACACACACACACACACACACACACACACACACACACACACCAGCAGTTATAGCCACTGTGTTGACAGTGTATATCCCTTAGTGGTTTCAAAAAAGTGACACATACTTTACTGGTAGCTTTGGATGAAGTATGTAAAATTGTATTAAAATCAGTGGCATCATATCCTAAGAGCTATTATAAGTTCATAGGTTCATAGATAGGCACTAGGCTATCAGCCTTGGGGCCTATATAAGCCCAGCAAAAAATGTACCCTGGCTTTTGCCACCCAAGAAAATTATTTTCTTGTGCCACTGTCGAGCAGAGCCACAGAGGTGATCCCCAGGGTGAATTTCCTATTTCCCATCCTATCATCAAGATTTTTCTTGAAGACTGCCAATGAAGAGCTTTGTTTGATATAGATAGGTAGTTTATTCCAGAGTATGGGAAGTCTCTGGGACAGGAATCTATCCCTCCTGCATGTTCTGTTCATTGTGGTAACAAGGTTTAGGTCCCTAGGGCGTGTAGCTCGGAGGGATTGGGATTTCTTTAAGTGCAGCATGTCCAGCAGCTCTGGGTTTGACATAGCTTTGTATGTTAGGCAGAGATCGCCTCTGAGTAGGCGATATGCAACAGAGTAAGGCTGGAGTTTTTTGAGATGGTCTGCGTAGGGCATCTGTTTGAGGCCAGTAATCCTTTTTGTGAGGTATTTCTGTGGCCTTTTCAGTTGCTGTAGATGTCTTGTGAGGTACATATCAAAAGGGGAGTTGTATTCTATAATGGGTCTAATAAGTAATGAGTAGAGGGGAACAATGACCTCTTTTTTTCTGGATGAGAAACCTTTTGTGATGAGGTGTGCCACATAAAAGGATTTCCTGACTACTGTGGCGATGTGATTATCAAAGGAGAGACTACTGTCCACCTGTGTCCCAAGGTCTCTTATCACACTTTTGGTGTTAAGTATACTACCGCCTATGTTGTAGTTTATGGGTACAGAGTTTTTACCAAAGGGGATGACAATGCACTTTTTGGCATTGAACTTGAGGCCATGGCTTTGACACCAGGCATCTGTCTCAGTGAGGCCCTTTTGTAGGATGTCCACATCATTACGAGTTTCGATTATGGCTCCTAGTTTGCAGTCATCTGCAAACTTCGTTAGCCAAAGACCTTCTGTGTTAGCCTGTACTTCAGAGAAGTAGATACGAAACAGGAGAGGACCCCGGTCTGAACCCTGTGATACTCCACTTGTCACTGGTCTGAAGTTGGATTTGGAGTCTGCCATTTTCACAGTGTGGGTTCTCTGTCAGTGAGCCAGTTGGCAACCCATCTTGTGACATAGGGATTTATAACTAGTTTAGTACGTTTATCTATAATTCCAGAGTGGGGGATGGTGTCAAAAGCCTTGCCAAGATCTAGATAGTCTGAACCACCTTACCCTTGTCTATCAGGTTTAGGAGATATGATCTGCCTTTTACAAACTAGAACTGGGTGGGGTCTAGAGTTTGGAGATTACCAATGTCTTTGTTTATAATTTCCATGATGATACGTTCCATGGCCTTGCAGACCAGGCTCGTCAGGCTAATGGGGCGGTAGTTCCCGGGATCCATGGTGCCCCCCCCCCTTGTGGAGTGGGATAACCGTCGCTGTGCACCATTCAGCAGGCACAAAGCCTGAGGTGAGGCTATGATTGAACATGGTACTTAGGTGGGGTGCCAGTTTGTTCTGTAGTTCATGTAGAACGCAGCCTGGGATGTTGTCAGGTCCCATGGATGCTGTGTTCTTGGCTTTGGAGAGTGTGGTTTTTACCTGTGCAGCCGTGATTACAGGAACTTTGCATTCTTCCAGTTTAGAGATAGGCTCTTTAGGGGGTGAGAGGGGGGTAAAGTTAGCACTGAACCTATCTGCCAGGATGTTGGCAATATCAGTTGGGTCTGTATATTTAGTGCCATTGTGCTGTAACTCAGAGCAGATCTGAGTGTTGCCATTGAGATTCTTGACATAGCTATAGAATGCTTTGTGGTTGTCTTTAGAATCAGTGTCGATTTTGTTTTCATAATTAGCTTTGGAGGATTTTATCAGGGATTGCAGCTTCTTACTGAGGCTAACCATGGAGCTCCTCCACTCACTATTATGGTGTAGCATACTTTAAATAGAGGGTAGAAGAAATATTAACCACAATATTCTAAGTCAATCTGCACAGTCTCTTAAGTCACTTGAATAATTTCACATTAAAGAGAACTTTTACTGATGCAGAGGTTGCTGCTCGCAAACAAGTTTTCATTTCAGTGCTTCACCAACAAATGTTGTTGTTGTAACAACAACAACAACCAACAAATGTAGTGTCTGTTGCCATTGAAGAATAAATTGCCTATGTTGCATTAAAAATGGTGTGCTGTTTTCATTGCCATAACATTTCCTGAACTAGATCAGCTTTGCAATAGGGGATGGCTGGCAGACAGTGACAATAGGTTTATATTAACTATGCATGTAGTCCAGGAGACCTTTACGAGCCTAGCTCAAATTCTCAGTTGCTTCAAAGCACTGTCTGGTTAAGTGACTTCCTCAGTGTCACTCAGCAGGTAAATGAAGGTGAAAAGATTCAACCCTGCACCTTTGTCAAAGGAAGCAGCTCGTTAACAATTTGCAGCTTTAGACTTTGTCACTAATTGACAAAGTAACAATTTGCAGCTTTAGACTTTGGCACTAATTGACAAAGTAACAATGTTAACAAAATGTTGAAATCCTATATAATCTGATCTTGTAGAGAAGACTATATCACAGTAAAATGCAACAATGACTGACTGCATAATGGATGCTGAAGACCAAACTGCAAAAAGATATTACTAAGATGTAACATGTTTAGATTATATTACACAATCCATGCCTATTAATGAATTACTTCATTATTTATTGCAGTTAATAAAACAAAAACAATATTAAGGCTACAGCAGGTTTTGTTCAACAACATACACGTGATACAAAAATCAGAATTACTACAAATATCATACTTTTTTCTTGAGGGGGGGGTCATCAAGAATAGTCATCCCTTCTAACATCACTCAGTACAAGTCTGACCTACCCGAATTGCTAATAATGCTGTACTGTTGCAGCATATACCTCCAAAGTAAACATTGCCGATCATGGACAAATGGGGTGCTATACAGGTTAATGAATCAGGCACCTGCCAGCCATACCAGTATCTCATTACTTTGCTGTCTCTCCCTAATTACCATTAACACTCAGTCAGTATACATACATTAACACTTATCACAGAGATCCGGATTTTATTTAAAACTTATTTCAAATTTTACAGCAAAAACACTGGCAGCCATTTTCTAAACAAAACACTCTTACATTGAAAGCAGACTTAGCATGAGAAACAGTAAACTCTTCCCCTGAAACTCTTGGCAGCACATTAAAAAACTGCAACTACTGAAAGTGTTGGAATTCATATGCAAATTGCATATAGTGAAGGGTTCAGGAATTACTCATTAACATCACTGCGGTATGGAATGTCACACCTCTAGATGCCTAGCATCTCTTGCAATCCAGAGCATTTTCTGCAAAATAAACTTAAAAAGCATAATATAAACAAATGTAAGTATTTTGCGAACAATAAATGGTATTAAGACAGTACAAATATCAATGTTATCATTAAGAAGTTTTACTTTACATTTGTAATTGTCAGTGCATTCATAGTTTTCCATAAATACTATAGTATACTATAATGCCACAAAATCAAAACTATATTTTTGCTACAGTTTCACAAACAGATTGTCATATCTTGGAAACAGCGCAACCTAGACATATATTGTTAGAACATGTTTTGTTAACCAGTCATAATCTTTCATATGGTGACAAGAAATACTTAATGAGCTGTTTACAGAAATATGAAACCATACTCTATAAATGTTTTATTATTGTAATTAGCTCAGATTGAGCTACTGGGGCTTCAAGCTGACATAATTGCATGAAATTGTTATAATTATAATTAACCCGGTTTGTACCACTTGGGCTAAATGATACATTGTAACTAGCTCGGATCAAGCTACAGGGGATGGACGCTATAACAATAGCTTCTACATTTTCATTTCAACTACTGATAATAGCTGGGATTGTGCTACTGGGGCTAATAGCTACTACTGCTTGTTTTTTAACATTGTACGTAGCTCGTATTGAGATACTAGGACTGAATGCTAACTACTGTGCCTAAATATAAAGCAATAGCTGCCTATTTGCTTATACCATAGCTTTTCTAGAGCTGCAAACTACAACTGACTGAGGTCTGCTAATGAATGCCTGTTAATCCTTACATTTTATGTTCCTAGCTGGTTTTGCAATAGCTGCTTATTTTGTTTTTGTCTTGTTTTTTACGTGATATACACTATGTACTGACTGAACTCTGCTTATATGAATGCTTGCTATTTCTCTGCATTATATATTTTCCTAGCTGTACATCCCTACTTACACTCACTCTCTACTCGGCTTCTACCTGAGCCCCTACTTACACTTACTCACTCTCTAGCTTCTTTCTGAGCTCCCTGCAATTTATACTTATCCCATTTATCCTGCAGACGCTAACGATCTCTCTCTCTCTCATTACAGGTTGCTCCTTGGGTGTCTCCCCTCATCAAAAATTAAATTTTAACTGGAAAACCCCTTGCAAAGGATTCCTGCCACAGACTGCCTATCATAGTGTTACCCCGCCAATCTGCTCTAAATAGTGTGTATGTATCTAGACTAGCTCTTGGAATGTATACAATATTGACAATAACCTACCCATAGTGAGCATATTAGCAGCCTACTGCAGTCTCTTACCCCCCACCACCGGCTACACTGTACCCTAGTCTTTCTTCCCCAAGACCAACTAGTTTCACTCTGTACCCCACCCTGTTTTCACCATTAGGCAGCAGCAAACTCCCACTTTAGTGAAACGCTCGCATTTAAGCTTCATTTCACTTTCATTCCTCAGCTAAGGTTTTCAAGCAGCTCTTTCTTGGAAAGTGAAACAATCTGCTCTGCCCTTAACCTCTAATTTGAACCAAAACTTTGCAATTTACCTCCTTCTAGCCTACACTCAGTCTCAACTACAGAGCCCCACTAGCTGATTGTTTCTTACTGCTCTGTGGACCTTTCACACCTACCTGGCTCTTCCCGCGGGCTCACTTCGCTCCCCTACCCTGCCTCCAAATCCCACCTGCACCAGCAAGCCTACCTTTATTCTTCCCTATCTCCTCCCCGCCTGCCTTATTATCCAATAGAAGCTCTTCCTCTATTACTCCACCTACTTATATCCATCCCACATACTTACATCGCTCTTCCTCCCTAACAATTTAAAGTCCCCTCTTCTTTCTTATACTTCTAAGACTACCAACATTTTCTCCTCATAAACCCTCTCTTCTACACCACCATCCTCCTTCTCCTACTCTACACCAATCTTCCTCACTTTGCTCTGACATGCTTTCCTTAATGTGTCACATTCTCAAGGCCCCCTGCTTCCTCCTTCTGTTCCTATTTCCCTTATTCTATACCACCTCATACTCCTCTGATATTTGTCCAATATTACTTACAAAAATAACCTCCATACAAACCTACCTTTACCCACACTCTTACTCCCATTTCCTTTCTATCTCACCTTCACTCATTCAGCCTAACCCTCTGCACCTATTCCACCCTAAAATCTTCTCCACTGCTAATAAACTGAAACATAAACTAATCTTAGATCTACCCAAACTCTTAATTTGCAAACCTAAACAACTAAAGCTCATTTCTTTCAACACTCTAATCTTCAAAACAAATGGTTCTGCCACCAATTCCACTTAAAAACACTTGAAACTTGAAAACTTTAATAAAATATACGATGATAAGATAACATAAAATAAACACACGGGCTCATAAACCGGATAAGCGCTTTTGGTATAATACCTTTTTCAAATCCTCTAATCTTAGCAGGAGATATTCTTCCCAACCCTGGTCCCAGCCCCATTATTCAAAATAACTACCCCCTATCTCCTTCCTCCCCCCACAATATCCTAAAAATGTTTACTATCAACGCCCAGAGTCTCAACAACAAATTTCACCAATTTCAAGCTAGGCTAAGCCATAATCAACCAGACATCCTAGCCATCTCTGAAACTTGGCTCAAAGCCCACATCTCTGATTCTGAAATCCTACCCCCTGGATTCCATATTCTCAGAAATGACTGACCACATAAAAAAGATGGCGGCACTGCATTAGTCTACACTAGCCTTCTAACCTTAATATCTCTCCAAATTCCAATCCCACAATTCAACAACACTGAACTTACAGCTAGACTGCTAAAAATGAATAAACACAAAAATATCTGCATTATTGCTCTATATATCTCACCTGGTAACAATATCTCCACCCTCAAAGACATTCTCCTATGGGCATCCACTGAAATTAACTACGAAACCTACATTCTAGGTGATGTAAATATTGACTAGAATAAAGTTAACAGTCCCTCTCCCTCCCTATCCATTAACCTCTATAACTTTTCTGAAATGATTCTTCCCATTACCTACCATAACAAAACTAAGCCCCCTAGATCCACTATTGATTGGATCCTAGTCTCTGATCCAATTAAAATAACTAACTCTGGCACAATCCCTGACTCCATTAGTGACCACCTCCCAGCTTTTATTCATCATGCAACCAACTCCTCACCTCATCAGCACCAATACATTCTTACTCATAACCTCAGTAACTTCAACCCCATAACTTTCTCTAACATGCTCAAACAAATAGACTGGCACATTCTAAACACCCCTCCACGTGACAGCGCCATAGACTACTTCAACTCCGTCTTCCTAGACACTCTAAACTCTCTAGCCCCACTAAGAAACAAAAGGATAAAGACTAATACAGCCCCATGGCTAACTAAAGATACAAAACAAATTATGATCCAAAGGGACAGATTATGGAAGCTTTAACAAAACAACAAGTTGCCCAATACCCTGCTCCAATACAAACAACTCCGTAACCTTGCAAAACAGCTTATCACTAAGGACAAAAAATCCTACTATATCAAGCTACAGTCCAACAGTAATAAAAACTCAAGCAATTCTGGAAATCAGTAAACTCACTTCTTAATCCTGGCTCCAAGAATAACCCCTAACCTGACCCTAGTAAATCCAACCTTGAACTAGCCTCTGAATTTAACCCATTTTTCATAGAAACTATTTCTGAACTGACATAGACTTTCCCCAACAATAACCACCAGACCCTCACTCTTCTCTGTCTAATTCCCCTAATAGCCATCCCTTTATGTTTGAGCTCGAACCTGTCCCACTAACTTTATAAAAAAACTTCTGCCCAAACTTAAACGTTGTTCTAATACTCATGACAATATTCCCTCCACCTTCCTAAATTGTGCTGCTGATAAAATAGCTCTCCCAATTAGCATCATTATTAACAGATCCATAAATTAATCATATATCCTCAAACTCTGGCGATCAGAGTACATTCTTCCTCTTCACAAAGGAGGCAAAAACACCAACATCTCAAACTTCAGCCCTATCTCTCTGCTCTCACCATTATCCAAAATCCTAGAAAAGTGCATCGACCTCCAGCTTATGCCTTCTCTTACCCAAAACCATCTTCTTACACCTACCTAACATGGCTTCCACCCAGGCCATAGCACTATAACTGCTCTACTGTCATTCCTAGAAACTGTCAATAAAGCCAGAGACTCAGGACACTTGTTTTTTACAGTTTTGCTAGATCTGTCTAAAGCATTCAATACAGTTTCCCATAAACACCTTCGCTTTCATCTCTCAAATCTTCACCTCTCACCAAACATGTTATCCTGGTTCTCCAGCTACCTATCTGAAAGATCTCAAACAGTAAAATGGAATAACTCCATCTCTTCCTTCTTACCAACCCCCACCGCCATACCTCAGGGGTCTATCCTTGGACCTATGCTTTTTAACATCTTCATCAATAACTTCCACACTGCCATTCCTGATGCCAAAGTCATTCAATACTCAGACGACTCAGCCTTAGTCTGCTCTGCCTCTAACCACTCTGAATTGCTCACTAAAACCCAAACTGCTTTTTCAATAACCGAAGAATGGATGTGCCCAAACCACCTCTCTCTCAATGCTAATAAAATAAAAAATTCTACCCCCCCCACAAAGACTTACTTCTACGAAAAAAGTACTTTCAATGTCCTTAGCCAAACCAACTCACCTATAGAAGTGGTTCCCTCTGCTAATCTTCTCGGCATTACTATTGACGAATACCTCAAGTTTGACATTCCCATTCAACAAAATATTAAGAAAACCCACCAAATACTAGGGATGCTATACAGGAATAATCGCTTGCGCTCAAAATCCACTAGGCAAACTCTGGCCACTACTTATCTTCTTACCTCCTTATTATATGGAGCACCTCTCCTAACCAATCTAACTGCCTCTATCTCCTCCAAACTAGAAAACTGCTATAATAAAATCTCTAAATTTGCTACCAGATCCAGAAATTCCACCCATGACTGCCTTACCCTACAATCTCTGAACTGGCTTGAACTCCCAAACTACCTAAACTACCTCCAACGTACCACTGCACACAGACTTATATTTCACCCTACTAAATGCCCTGCTCTAGCAAATATCCTTCCCCCTTACACCCCTAGTAGAGCTCTCAGTTCCGAACATCAAAACTTAATTGCTATACACAAGCCCAATCATCCTCCTGGCCAACTTCTCCTCTCTTTCTCCATAGGAAAGAAATGGAATTCCCTTCCTTCCACTCTTAGAACTACACCAAACTCAGATAACTTTAAATCCCAGCTTTTCAGATTCCTGTCCTCTAAATGGAAATGTACCTGCCTTCACCCTACCTAAATCTACCTAAATATTTTCCCCCAGGAGGCTTTTTCACGGGTTCCTAACCTCTCTAATATCTCCCATAGTTACTTCACCATAAGTGTGTCTAAGCTCTCTACAATTTCCGAGAGCTACTTATCACACAACATAACTGTGTAAATATTGTAAATAGCATCATACTTGAAATGAGTGCAAAGTGTTTTCTACCTTTATTTTTAAAGGTGTGTTTCTTAGAATGTTTGCATAAATGTATCTTTATTACCCTTTGAACAACCATAAGCTATTTTGTTTAACTATGTGTGACTCTGTACAGACTTTGTAAACTATGTGTGACTCTGTACAAACTTTGTAAACTGTCCTATACAATGTATCTCTCTGTAAGTTCTATACTTTGTACCTCTAAATCTATTATATCTGTACTGTATGATGTTTCCTGGAGCTTTTCTCCCCGAGCCTCCAATGAAAATGGGTCCTTTTGGGCCCATTGGACTTCCCCGGTAATCAAACTGGAAATAAATAAATAAATATGCTTAAGTCTGTAATTAGATATATAAATAACACTGAATACCTCTCAAGATGTGAAATTTACATTGCACATTATCAAAGCTAGATTTTACCTTACGTCATGCAACAGTTTGCAACTCACTTTTTTTTTTTACGTACTAAGTACATATGGAAATATTCTTTATATTCATAATTAACAAATAGCTAACAATATCCCAGTTATAGTGTGATATAAATTTACATTGACAATGAGATTTCTTGTTTCCCACCATGGCATATCACAACATATCTCTTAACATGTAGGGCTCACCATTATGAAAATATGAACATTAATATCAAAATATGAAAATATGAATAAGAAGTGACAAATAGTGATTATTTTCTCAACAGCAGGACATCCTAGAATAACACTCTTAGTGTAATTTTGTTAATAACTCCTTGCCCTTTCTAATACTCCTTAGTATTAGCTGGTAAGTCACTCAGTTAAAGAAGCTAGACCCCCAAAAAAGTATGGCTGTCATCAGGATCTATGGGTGTGAAGGGGAAGTATACAAAAAGGTGCTACAGGATTGAATGAGTTAAAAGACAAATGAATAATACAGCCACTCAAACACTGTAAAATACCTGGGATGGCCCACAGCTCACAAATTTCCCTTTTCTGGAGCAACCCAGGAGTATTATCTGGAGTAGTAACTTGGCCCAGGCACACAGAACACAAATGAAGGCTGAGGATATCAAACCATATACAACAAGAAACAGTACCTTAACAGCACATACCCTTACTCATTTGGATTAAGTGCTAGACAAACAGTCATAACCAAAACACGGTGCATTTCACACCTGTGTACCTGCTAAAATGCCAAATTAAAAATGTATTCATTTATACATGTTGATGTGAATGACCTAAGACGTACCTCCCTGGACTACATGAAAAGAGACATGGAGGAGCTCATTGATCTTGTAGCCCAGGCAGATATGACCCTAGCCTTGAGGAGCATCCTACCATCACCAAGAATGATACCACAGTACAAGCAGAAAATGATTGACTTCAACAATTGGCTAAGTTTCTGGTGTCATTCAAAAGGGATCCAGTATCTGTTTGCTGGGGATGACATGATAGACAGACCTTGATGCTTTGCCAGAGACGGCCTGCATTTGTCACCCCTGGGATTCCGGATATTGGCCAAGGCCCCTGCAACCCCTATAGTGCCTTTTTCAGGCAATGCTCTAAAGACAAATTTACCACCATAACATCTGCTGGTAAACATATCCTAAGGGTTATGCTACTCAACACTAGAAGTTTAAACCTCAAAATGCACTCGCACGAGTCACTCCTTAAACTGGAGAACATCAACATCTGTGCAGTAACAGAGTTCTGGTTCAAGGCTCCTGAGAGCACCCCTGCACTACCAGGTTACAATGCATATCACACTTTTTGGCCCCCAAATCTGAGCCATAGCCCTAAGGGATGTGATGACCGAACCCCCAAAAGACGGAGGTGTATCCATCTTCATAAAAGATGTACACACCTCCAGACTTGTTGCCCAACATAACACATCAGAAATACTTCAGGTATAGTTATCACTGGACAAACCTGCAGTCCATGTTGTATCCTGCTACAGATCCCCCACAATGTCCCAGGACTCCTACTCTGCATTCCTGGACACTCTGGAAAACATCAAGGTCCAGCCTAATACCCTTATTCTTGGAGAGTTTCACTACCCCTCCATTTGTTGGAACAACTACTCCTGCTACAACACTTTTGCCCAACATTTCCTGGAATTCATCAACTCCAATGCCTTGGACCAACTCATCTTCACCCCCACTAGGGGAAACAACATTCTTGACCTAGTCATTACAAACATGGGGGACCTCTGCTCTGCTCCCTTGATAAACCCCTCCTTGGTCAGATCCAACCACAAGTTAATCACCATTGATATCCAAATTCCATCCCCACTCCTGAAAAAGGAAACCACAGTGAAAAATTTCTCCAAGGCTAATTTTGAACTTCTAAGGACAAAAGTGGCAAGCTTCACATCATTCATAGTAATGGGGAATGGGTGTATGGCTACTGAATCTTAGACCAAGGCACTGTATGAGCACTTTCACAATTGCATAGATAGGGCCATACCAAACAGAATCAAGATGCTCTCCACTCCAAGTCCGATGACTGGAAAAATTCCCTTAGAAGACAGTAAAAAGCTGAGATTCTTCATCAAATCCACCAAAGCTTGTTACAAAAGCAAAATTGCTACAGATACTAAGGACAACCACAAGGCATTCTTTAGTTATGTCAAGAATCTGCATAATAATATGCAGATTTGCTCTGAGCTACAGCGGAACGACACCACTTATGCTGAACCAACTGACATTGCCAATATCTTGGCACACAGATTTAGTGCAAACTTTACTCCC
Source organism: Protopterus annectens (assembly GCF_019279795.1). Taxonomy (NCBI): domain Eukaryota; kingdom Metazoa; phylum Chordata; order Ceratodontiformes; family Protopteridae; genus Protopterus; species Protopterus annectens. The sequence goes on from NC_056735.1 coordinate 586,270,042, forward strand.
CCCTCACCCCCCAAAGGGTCCATCCACATAACCGAGGAATATCAACTCCCTATTGTCACGACTTCACAAGTAGAAACCACACTGACCAAAGCTAAGAATATAGCTTTCATGGGACCAGATAATATACCGGGTTGTGTCCTACATGATCTACACAAAGAACTGGCACCACACCTGAGTGGCCTCTTCAACTACAGCCTCAGTTCTGGCTTTGTCCCCACTGAATGGTGCACTGCTACAGTAATCCCACTCCACAAAGGGGGTGTGACTACTGACCCTGGGAACTACCACCCCATCAAAATGATGAGCAAATGTAAGGCTATGGAACATATTATTACAGATCTTATAAATAAGGATATAGGGAATCATCAAACCCCGGGCACCACGCAGTTTGGGTTTGTGAAAAGCAGATTATGTCTGCTCAATCTGATAGACTTCTTCGAAGCTGTCACCAGAGTGGTGGATGAAGGCAAGGCTGTCCACACAGCCTACCTCAATCTAGCCAAAGCCTTTGACACCATCCCACACTTTAGAATCATTGATAGGCTCAGTAATCTGTGCATTAACCCATACATCACTAGATGCGTTTTCAACTGGCTCACTGACAGAACCCACACGGTGAAAGTAGCTGACTCCAAACCTGACTACTGGGCAGTTACAAGTGGAGTTCCACACGGATCGGTTCTGGGTCCTCTCCTGTTTGGTATCTACTTCTCTGAAGTTCAAGCCAACACCAAGGGACTCTGGTTAACCAAATTCGTGGATGACTGTAAACTGGGAGCTCTTTTTGATTCTCAAGCTGATGTGGACATCCTACAAAAAGGCCTAATGAAAACCAACAACTGGTGCCAAAACCATGGCCTTAAGCTCAATGCCAAAAAAATGCATCGTCTTTCCCTTCAGGAAAAACACAGTGCCCAAAAACTACCATATTGAAGGGAACCCACTTAACTCTGAAGGTGTTATAAGGGATCTAGGAACACAGGTAGATAGCAATCCTTCGACAACCACATCACCACTGTAGTTAGAAAGGCCTTCTATGTGGCACATCTCATCACAAAATCATCCAGGAAAATCTAAGTCATTATCTCTCTCTGGTTAAGGTGTTTGCCTTACAAACACAAGGTGCTGAGTTTGAGTCTCACAAGGGATAATTGGCTAGGCTTAAAATGGCTCGTAAGAGCAGTTAGCTTAGTAAGAACCTATGAACCTCTATCCGGCCCTCATCAGACCCATTATAGAGTACAATGCCCTGTTTGGCATGTACCTCACTAGACACCTCCAACAACTGGAAAGGCCACAGAAGTTTCTCACAAAGAGGATCTTAGAACTCAGACATGTCCGTTATGCAGACAGACTTAAAAAACGTAAACTTTACTCTGTCTCATATCACCTGCTTAGAGGCGATCTCTGCTTGACATACAGAGCCATGTCTGACTCAGTTTTCCTAGACATGCTTCATCTGAAAAAATCCCAGTCCCTCTGCGCCACTCATTTCAAAGACCTCAACCATATCACCACATTAATCAACAGCAAAACGCTATTGTCCGGATACTCTAGTAGAAAGCACAAGTCCAGCAAACAATAATACTACCAGTTTAATGAAAAATAAAATATAGGTTACAAAACTTCATTAACACATTCGATTAAGCACTTTCATCCACTACAATGTGGACTTCTTCAAATCTGAAGAAGTCCACATTGTAGTGGATGAAAGCGCTTAATCGAATGTGTTAATGAAGTTTTGTAACCTATATTTTATTTTTCATTAAACTGGTAATATTATTGTTTGCTGGACTTGTGCTTTCTACTAGAGTATCCGGACAATAGCGTTTTGCTGTTGATTGATTCTTGGTCATTTCAATGCTATTATTTGGATTTTTATCACCACATTAAACAGAACCTACTGGAGGGATAGGTTCCTAACCCAGAGACTTCCAATGCTCTGGAATAAACTCCCCATTCACATCAAGCAGAGCACCTCAATGGCTCCCTTCAAGAGAAATCTTGATGAGTGGATGGGAAATAGGAAATTTACCCCGGGGATCACTTCAATCGCATTGCTAGATAGGGGCACAGGGAACTAACATCTGTTAAGCCAGATGACTGGGAACACTATTGGGCTAGGCTTACATTGGCTCCAGTGTGTTTAGCCTAGTACTTACCTATGAATCTATGAACCTATAAAATATTAGCATTGAACTCATAGACTTCTTGCTATGCCAATGTATTAACAGCTAAATAATAAACATACTGTCAACATTAAGGAAACTAAACATCCAAAGAACACGGCTCATGTGATGACACTCCCATTTGCAACAATTTCCTTCCTGAGGACGACTGAGTAGTCTTGCCCAAATTTTCAATTACCCCAAGCACTATCTGGATAAATAACTTGTTCAAAAAAGGGCATGAATATGTGGCAAAATCAGAGATGTTCTGTAAAAGAAGAGAAAAATAGGTCTGGCAGTTAATATGGAGGATTAAGTCATGGGTTTGTGACTAAGCAAATCACTTAACTAAAAGCCCTTTCTAACTTGGGCATTATACACACACACACACACACACATATACACACACACACACACACACACAAAACTCCTATTAAATTGCTCCTATTAAATTGCTCCTGACATGCTGCAAAGTCCACGCACACCTCCCGTTAAATTGCACCTGATGTGCTGCAAGGTCCACTCTCACCAAAAGAAAAGAAATGACCTACTGCAAAGCAAAAATTGCTACTCACACACTGCAGTAACAAGTCCATGAATTCACCAAAAGAAATCACTCTGGCTGTCTTCAAAGAATACATTGATCTCCCATCTGCTGTGAGTTTGAATCATGCAGCATTTCTGGAAAGTCTTCTCATTTGCTCTGCATGTGGTGCATGGGCAGCAACAGGAAAATTAGATTGGGCACAGCGCTTATGTCAAACAGGAAGATTGAATTGGACATAGCATGCATGCATGCCAAACAGTGTCAGACAAGTAGTGTATTTTTATTTTTAAAATATAGTTAAAATTAATACTGTATGGCCAGTCACCTACTGCTGGATCTGGTTCTGCTTTGCCCCATCATCCAGCATCTCTTGCTTAACCTAAAACAGACACCGAGTGGACAAAACTCCTTTTTGGGGTTGTGGGTTGGCAGAGTGACACTGCTATTAGCTTCAACTTTTCTAAATCCATCAGCACCCAATGGCAACCACTTCTGCAGTATTTTCAACTTTTTGCCCAAGGTCATTGTATCTTGCAAAGGTTTCTCTTTTATTGTCCTTGATCATTTCTCTCTTTTTACTGCAATCAATGCAATAACAAGCAACTCCTTCTACATTTCCTTTAGCCATTATCTCATAGTGTTGGTAGACTAACACATATTACAGCAAGAAAATTTTCATTAACTTTGTCAGCATTCTTTCTAATGGTATACAGGGTTGAGTACTTGATTCTGATAGTTTGAACAATGTTACGTGATCTCTTACTGCACTCAAGTCCCTTTATAGCATCACATTTTTTCTCACAGTACTAAAGCTTTTCTTTTATACCAACAGCCTGATGTTTTATCAACAAGATAGTTTTTAGGAAAACATGACATTCTTGTTAAAAGTTTAGTAATTTTGCTGATAAACTGAGAGAAAATATCCAAAGAACTGAATACTGTATTCCTCTTATTCATATTGTTATACTCCATAAAGCAAAATGCCATAAAACATTATGATACAATACCAAAAACATAAAGGAAACCATATTTAAGCCAATGCAAGTTTTTTCTATATATTTCCCTACTTATTGTTGATGAGCAAATTCATGTTTCTAGGAAGTCATTTAATATTATAGCAATAACCCACGATTGGGTGTGGGTAATGCTGGATTTACCCACAGTTGGCATGGTTCAGTCATGAGGGCTTCATGTCAACTGTAGCTAAATTCAGCATTACCCACACTCAGCCATGGGTTAGAGCTGTTATACAATTTAAGAAAGAGTTGCTTACTTTTCTTAAATAATGTCTTTGTATAATGGTGCCATGGTGCTCTTCCTCTTTTTTTCTGCATCCTGGGACTTTCATGATGTACTGCACATGCATATGGGACTTATGTTCCTATGCTTATGCAGTACATCAGTGCTTTGGAAGGTATGAAATCCGGACAGTTCATAGATATGAGAGAGACAGGGCAGAACTACAAGTATAAATAGGTATGCTTCTTTAGTTTTACATAACGTACATGATATTCCTTGCATTTTTTCTGTCTCATCTCTCTCATACATCTGAACCTCTGAACTGTCCAGATTTCAAAGTTTATTAAAAAGAAAAAAAATCAAGAAAACTGGAAACCTCAGTAGCATATATTAATTGAAGAAAGTCCGGGCAACCATACTTTTTTCTATTGGTATATGCTTGATTTACAACAGGCACACTGGCTGGCTGACCACTTAGCATACACATTTTTTGAATGTAAATGACCTGTCATTGTATAATAAAAGCTATTGTACTAATCTCATAGATTAAATAATAAACTGAGGTTCCATCTGCCTAAATTGCTGTTAGCTCGGGTGGAGATAAAAGATCCCATGGTACATTTCAGAAAGAATTGGGTAAATTTCCCAAGTATACTGGCCAAGTTTTCCCTACTCAGTATGAATGTCCACCTTGGATCTCCCTGGAAAGAGGATACTGGCATAGTGGGACTAACCTAGTAAGAGAAGCTTATAATAAATAAATAAATAAATAAATAAATAAATAAATAAATAAATAAATAACTAAATAAAAGGGAAGTTATCCTTCCATTCATATGTTGCTCATTCATACAGTTTTATATGACTTTAACTCTTCATGCTTTTCCCCTCACTTTCTGTCTGTGGAGAAGAAGACATCCTGGCAGCCATGAAAGGAGTGATATCCCCTTATTACCTACTTATTCTTAATCCCAGAGCCAGGGGTGTCTTTTTCCCCTAATAGCCTGAGAGTATAGTTTCATCATACCCAATAGTGGGATTATCCACATTTAATTGTCAGGGTTCAACTGTTCACAAGACAGAGAATTATATGGGAAGGGGAAATAGCCATCATTACGTAGTATGGCATGGATGTTGATATACATGGTTATAGTGTTAGTTTTCCAGCAAAAAAACACGTTTCTGCATGCTGTAGTTATAATGTGTACTAGTTGCCGAGTTTGTACACTTTGTCAGTTTAATGCTAGTTGTGTAACTGCCATGATATAAAGCCTCCACTGAGTGTCAGAAAAGCATCAGACTTGGAATTCTGTACTGCCACCACTGCCTGTTCACCATCCACCTGTGATAAATCTTGTATTGCCTGTGCTAGAGTCAGGGCTTCATCCTTCTTCACAATGGAACTGACTTTTACCCTTTCAGATTTGTCCTCTCCCATGGCTGCTTTCATCATTTTATTTTGTTTTTATTTATTTAGGTTGGCACAGCAGTTGGTGCAGCTGTTAAGGCTGTGATCTGTTGTTTCTGTGGTACAGAGTTTGAGTCCCTCATCTCTCATGTGTAACCTTGAGCAAGTCATTTAATCAAACATTGTTCCCAGGTCTTCCCCGAAAAGGGACTGTGTGTCTAGTGGGCCTACCTGATTAACAAATACGATTATTATTATTATTATTATTAGCGTGTGTGGTAGTACATGACCATTTAGACAATCTCAAAAAAGCAAGAAACAACAAATAACTAATACAAAAGAAGCAGTTAAAGATAATACAGAGCATATTACAGCATCAAGTAGTTTGTTACACAGAAATACAGTGATTTGGAATATGTTCATATATTTTACAATAAATAAATACATAAATAAAGTTTTAACATATAGTATTTGCAAATTACAAAAAAACTGCAACCATTCAGGCAGTTAAGCACTGATCTCATATGGAGGCAGGCTGGATAATGTGTAGCTAAATACTAACCTAGCTGCTATCTCAAAAATATAAACATATGTATTCTTGAGAAAGTATTTTTTCAACTATGTTTTGAATTGTGTGATATCATCTATGGAAGTGAATTCATTGGGCAGCTTGTTCCATGAAGCAGGAGCAATCCATTTGAAATATTTCTCAAAAGCAGAAGTGTAGCTAAGATAAGGCAAAGGAGGTATTCAACAAACTTCATTTTTTTGGTCCTAAAAGTAAATATGAGGATAGGCAGTGTAGACTGAGGGTGTTAAGACCTGGTGCCCTTCTATAAGAGTGTATGGTGTCAGGACCTGGCACTCCTCCTGTGTAAGAGAGGAAGTAGCATCAGAAATGAAAGGAGAACGAACTTGGTTCTTTGTGCACTCATGCAGAACATGAAGGTGTTAAGCCCTGGCCCTGCTCATGAGAGGAGTGTCAGATGGCAGAATGAATTGTTTTTTTTTTTTTTTTACTTCCCAACCTAACATTTAGGGGTGACAGTAAGATGGGCAGTGCCAAGCACCAAATGAACCAGCTACAGTTCTTCTCACAAGTAGCTAGATGGAAGGGACTCATTAAATTGATGGTACATTTGCTTGTAAGAGTGCAGGAGGAATAATGCATTTAAAATTTATTAGCCAGTGGAGGGCAAAAATTTATCTGTAAATAGCTTAAGGGTTAACCCATTTAAGAGGAAACTTATTCCTGCAGAGACTGGTAACCACTTAATCCTTTTGGCAGATATATAAATAAGCCCACTGGAAGTTGTAAGGTTTATAAACCACAGAATTTTATTTTCTGTCATCTGTAAGATCGCAACATTGCAAGCACAGAGGAGAGCAATAACAGGCAAAGATTATTCAGTTCTTGGGATTATAACATTAATAGCTATGGCTCTCTCTGGCCTCTCTCCCTCAGATTCTGACAAATATGGATGGACAATTTCCTATGGATTGTCCTGCCAGTCTGGTTGATATAGGCATCCTGAGAGAGTGTAGCAACTACCTCATGTACACAAACAACCCTCTACTACTAACACCTAGGAATGCAATTTGTGAGAGATGCAATTACATTAAAAACCTGGAGTCTATGTTCTCTCCCACACAGGCCAGTATATCTGGCAATGAGAAGGTTGTCAACACAAACACCACACTTCAAACACAACCGTAACCTAAACAACACACACCCACATATGCGGAGGTCCTCAGCAAAAACATACTCAAACAAAAGAGACCTCCAAGGCAAAAACACATGCGAATTCCACTGCCCACCCCACCACACACCACACATAGCCTACACACCTGTGTATCATGGCCACTAAGGCCTAAACATAAACCCAATATATTAGTCATAAGAGACACCATTGTAAGACACACAGATGTACCCCCTCACCAGGCTGGATAAGAAGAAAGTCACAGTTAGTTGTTTGTCAGATGCCAGAATCCACCATATCACCCATACACTCAAGTCTTTCAACAAAAAATTACCGCCCCATAAGCTTGACGAGCCTTGTCTGCAAAGCTATGGAGAGGATCATAATGGAACTCATAAATAAAGACATTGGGGACCTACAGACACTGGATCCTACCCAATTTGGCTTTGTCAAGGGCAGATCCTGCCTCTTGAACTTGGTCGACTTTTTCGAAACAGTCACTAAGGCCATTGATGAGGGTAAGGCAGTTCACACAGCCTACCTTGACCTAGCAAAAGCGTTCGACACAATACCCCACTCGGGCATCATAGAAAAGCTCACCAGCTTAGATGTAAACCCATATGTCACAAGATGGGTTGCAAACTGGCTCAAGGACAGAACACACAGGGTTAGAGTTGCTGGTGCCATGTCAGACTCTAAGCCGGTCACGAGCGGTGTCCCACAGGGCTCAGTCCTGGGCCCCCTCTTGTTCGACATTTATTTTTCTGAAGTGCAGGCAAACATAGGGGGATTGTGGTTGACAAAATTTGCAGATGACTGCAAACTGGGCACCATAATTGACACTCCATCAGACACAGACATCCTCCAGAAAGGTTTCATAGAAATGGATAACTGGTGCCAGAGCCATGGCCTTAAGCTAAATGCCAAAAAATGTATAGTCATACCCTTTGGGAAAAACAAGGTAATCCCTAATTACCACATAGGTGGTAATCCATTAAACACGGAAGAAGTTATCAGGGACCTGGGGACCCAAGTTGACAGTAACCTCTCTTTTGACACTCACATTGCCAAAGTGGTTAGGAAGACCTTCTACATTGCCCACCTGATCATGAAGGGATTCACATCCAGATCAGGAGAGGTCATTGTACCCCTGTACTCTTCACTTATCAGACCAATGATTGAGTACAACGCCCCATTCGGAATGTACCTTACCCGACACCTGCAGCAGTTGGAAAGACCCCAAAAGTTCCTCACCAAAAGGATAAAGGGGCTCAAACATATGTCATACGATGCCCGACTGAAGAAACTCCAGCTCTATTCAGTCGCATACCGTCTGCTCAGAGGTGATCTGTGCCTGACATACAAGGCCATGTCCAACCCGGAATTAATGGACATGCTCCACCTCAAAAAATCCAAATCCACCAGAGCCACGAGAGCAAGAGACTTAAACCTCAACACGCATATAAATAGGACATGCTGGAGGGACAGATTCATCACCCAGAGACTCCCTACATTATGGAACAGAATCCCAGTCCATGTGAGGCAGAGCCCCTCACTGACTCTGTTCAAGAGAAATCTTGACGAGTGGATGGGAGATCGTAGGTTTACCCCGGGAATCATCTCTGTATCACTGCTGGACAGAGGCACAGCAAATTAATGGGTATAGTATTCTCATCCAAAGGGGTGGTGAAAGCCACACACACTCTGGCTAGGCTTATAAATGCCCTAGGGCAGATAGCCTAGTATGAACCTATGAACCTAAGAGGTAATGTTATGACTCTGTCATAGTCCATGTTGATGTGAATGACTTGAGATGTACCTCCCTGGACTGTATGAAGACAGACATGATCAAGCTCACTGAATATATGTCCCTGGCAGGTATGTTTCTAGCCTTAAGCAGCATTCTACCATCACCCAGAATGATGCCTCAATACAAACAGAAAATGATTGACTTTAACAATTGGCTTAGTTTCTGGTGTCATTCCAAGCTGATCCAGTACCTGACAGCCTGGGAAAACATGACTGACCGACCACAATGATTTGCCAGAGATGGCCTGCATCTGTCTCCCTTGGGCTTCAGGCTTCAGGCAAAGACTCCTGCCTCCTCCATAGTGTCTGTTTTAGGCAATGCCATGAGGTCAAAACTACCAACATGAAAATTTCATCAAAGTGCAAATTAAAGGTCATGCTGCTAAATGCTAGGAGTCAAAATATGAAGCTGCACTCATTGCAAGCATTCTTAACCCTGAGAGATGCTGACATTTGTGCAATCACAGAAACCTGGTTCAAAGCTGCGGAGAGCACCCCAGCTATACCAGTTTCTCATTCTACCATACATTCAGACCCCAAACCACTGGCAGAAAAGCAAAAGGAGGTGGAGTTGCAATATATATTAAAAACATACACACATCCAGGCTGGTCAAAGAGTACGACACACAGGAGACACCCCAAGTGCAGTTAACCACTGACAAGACCCTTTTCAAATCATAACTAGCTACAGGCCCCCAACTTTGACTCAAGATGCCCATTCCAACTATCTGGACCTCTTCGAATTTATCAAGATTAAACCCTTTTATCCTGATCCTGGGCGACTAACTATCCAACCATAAATTGGAAGAACTACTCATGCCAAAACACAAATGCCCAGAGATTCCTTGATTTCATCAATGAAAATGACTTGGACTAGTTGGTTGACACCCCCCACAAGAGGTAGCTTGGACCTCGTATTAACCAACATGAGTAATCACTGCAGCATCCAACAGTGTCATCCTCTGTGGTATGATTTGACCACAAAGTGGTCACTTTTCACCATCTGCTCTGACTCCTCTTAGCTATGGTCAAACAAAAAAAAAAAACTTTTTCAAAGCTGATTGCAACCTCCTGACGGAAGGTTTAAACAGCTTCACTTCCCCTTCCCCCTCCATAAGAACTGGCAAATATGTCCAAACTTACATCAAAGTACTATACAAGCATTTATATAGCTGCATGAAATCAGGAACATCAGACAGGAACAGGACAAAATTATCCTCCTTCAAGGAAAAGTAAACCTGTCTGGTGGACATCTGCAATAAATAAACTCTATAGTAAAAGGAAAACATTGCTGTCCACGACCAAGAAGGAGCAGGTGCCTAATTGGAAGCAATCTCTCCTTAGCCTGAACAAGCAAATAAGAGCACTAATGAAATGCTCCAAAGCAAACATAGAGTCCAAACTGGCCACATCTTCTAAGGACAATCATAAGGTCTTTTTCACATATGTCTGCAATCTCAAAGGAAGCACTCAGATCTGCTCAGAACTGGTGGTCAAGGACATCACATACAAAAATGCCGTAGATATAGCCAACCTGCTGGAAGACAGGTTCAGTGAAAACTTCACCCATCTGTCCCCCATCAGTAAATGAGGACATCCCCAGCATCTGAACCCCTCCCCTTATCTCTAGGGAACAAGTCATCACTGCCCTCTCAAAGGCAAAAAATGCAGCTTCTATGGGACGCGATAACATCCCAGGCTGCATCCTATATGAACTTAGGCAGGAATGTCCAGCACCATTAGACACCCTATTCAACCAAAGTATGAGTACCAGCTTCATCCCAGACAAGTGGAGGACAGCCACTGTCATCCCTTTGAACAAAGGTGGAGCGTCCACCAATCCAGAAAAGTATAGACCCATCAGCCTAACTAGCCTGATCTGCATGCTGTGGAATGGATTATCATGGACCTCATTAACAAGGGCATTGGCAACCTCCAAATACTCGATCCCACACAGTTTGGTTTCATCAAGGGTCATCCATGCCTGTTAAATTTGGTCGACGTCTTTGAGACAGGTCACCAAAGCCATGGATGAGGGGAATACAGTGCACACCACCTACCTTGCCCTGGTTAAAGCCTTCGATACTATTCCCCACTCGAGTATAATAGATAAACTCTCAATTATGCATCAGTCTGTATGTTACCGGATGGGTAGCAAACTGACTCACTGATAGACCTCACCTAGTCAAAACAGGGGAAGTCACCTCAAGCAGTAGACCCGTAATGAGTGGTATACCCAGGGATTGGACCTGGTGCCTCTGTTGTTTGCGATATACTTTTCTGAGGTGTAGGCCAAAACCAGTGGGCTATGGCTGATCAAGTTTGCAGATAACTGCAACCTGGGCACTGTCATCAATTCCACTAGTGATGCGGACATCCTCCAAGAGGGTTTCACCCAAACAAAGGACTGGTGCCAGAAACATGCCCTCAAACTGAATGCCAAAAATATGCATCATCATGCCCTTTGTGGAGAGTGATGTCCATACAAATTATCACAATAATAACAAGGTCCTAAGCCCAAAATCAGTCGTGAGGGACTCGAGCACTCAGGTTGATAGCAAACTGACTTTAGACCACCATATTGCTTCTGTTGTATGGAAAGCTTTCTACATGGCCCATCTCATTAGTAAGGGTGTCTTATCCAGGGACAAGGAGGTCATAACATCCCTGTATTCTTCCCATATAAGACTCATTATTGAGTACAATGCCCTTTTTGGCAGGTTCCTCACAAAGCACATGCAGCAGCTGGAGACACCACACAGGTTCTTCACCAGGAAAATCTAGGGCCTCAAACATCTACCCTACACATTGGCTAAAAGCCCTGTCTCACTACTCAGTCTCATACAGACTCTTCAGAGGTGACCTCTGTCTGGCATACAAAGCAATCTTAGTCCCCCCCTTGATGGGACTGCTACATATCTGCAAGTCAAGCTCCATTCAGATAACCCACATATGTGACCTGAACCTGGTCTGTGAAATCAATAGGACTTGTTGATGAGACAGATTTGTGTCCCAGAGACTCCCCTTCTGTGGAATAGACTTCCTCTCCACGTCAAGCAAAGTACCTCATTAACCCTTTTTAAGTGCAGCCTGGATAACACGGATGGGGAACAAAAAATGCACCCTTGGGATTCCACCTGTGTCCCTGTTGGATAGGGGCATCAGGTGCTTACTTGTCAGAACATGGGCTAAACTCTTGGCTAGGCTTATAAGGACCTAAGGGCCAATAGCCTACTAACTTCCTATGATCCTTTGTAAGGAGGTGTGAGATATCACATGCCACTTTTACTTGTATACATTTAACATCAGCATATCATATTATAGAAATCTTCTGCTTTCCTTGACATTTTTTTAGTTCTTAGCATTTTTTATTAGAGTCAAATAAAAGATATGTTTCTTCTCATCCAGCCCCTCTCAGCATTCACACATGCCAAAATCAATGTACACTGCTTCTTTAGGTTACATTTGCTGAACCTTTCCTTCTAAGCAAGCTTCAAAACCTCTGTTATCTATTGGAATTTAAAAACAAATGCACAATGCCTGATTTCTCCTATCCTCACATCATCATCATTATCATAGGCTCATAGGGTGTTACTAGGCTAACAACCACTAGGGCCCTTACATGCCTTCCCCCACAGCCCAAACCATTTGGGCCCTAATTATCATGGGTGTCTATAGGGGATGCACATGTTAGTAGAGAGGTAACTAAAGATTTGTTTGTGTGTGGGGTGTTATAGGTTCATAGGTTGGTACAAGGCTATTGGCTCTAGGGCCTATACAAGCCTAGCCATAACAATTCCCTGGATATTTCTTCCCACAATATTTACTTTCCTGGACCCCTGTCTAGCAGGGCGACTGACGTGATCCCCTGGATAAATTCCCTATTTCCCATCCAATCGTCAAGGTTCCTTTTGAAGAGGGCCAAGGAGGAGCTCTGCTTGACATGTATGGGCAGGCTATTCTAGAGTATGGGGAGTCTCTGGGTCAGGAACCTATCCCTCCAGCATGTTTTGTTCTTTGTGATGACAAGGTTCAGATCCCTGGAGCATGTGGCTCTGAGGGATTGGGATTTCTTTAAATGGATCATGTCCAACAGCTCAGGGTTTGACATGGCCTTGTATGTTAAGCAGAGATTGCCTCTGAGTAGACGATATTCCACAGAGTATAGCTGGAGTTTTTTTAGATGGTCAGCATAGGGCATCTGCTTTAGGCTTGTGATTCTTTTAGTGAGGTATTTCTGTGGCCTTTCCAGCTGTTGCAGATGTTTTGTGAGATAAATACCAAATGGGGCATTGTACTCTAGTTAAAATAATACTTTTCTTATCGATGGCCTCTATCCATAAGGGAAATGGCGGCCAGACCAGCAGTAAATTTATGATTTGCTATCCAGTTATCTAGGTTTCATTTGAACTAGGTCACAGATATATATTTTTTTACATGCATTGGAAGGGTTTTCTATAATGAGGGTATCCCTTGGGACACATATTTGTCTCTCCAGTAAGTTCTGTTTATGTCACAAGCAAAGTTTAGATCCTTGGATTTAGTGTTTCTGGAGCTGTTTGCTTTGTGTATGTGCAACAAATCCATCAGGGCATGGTCTGAGGAAGCCCTGTAAGCCAGGCAAAGATCCCTTCTCAGCAGCCTGTAGGAGACTGAATACAGAAATAGCGCCTTTATGTGATCAATGTAGGACGGTGTATTCTTACCCTGAATTTTCCTAGTGAGAAACCACCATTGTGAGTGTTCCAACTGTTGAAAGTGTATGGTTAGATAACTGTCCAAGGTGGCATTTTATTCAATGGTAGATCTGATAAAGGTTGAGTAGAGTTGCACTATAACTTCCTTGTACTTGGATGCCATACCATTACCTATAAGTTGGGTGACATTGAATGATTTTCTTATTATCTTAGCTATGTGCTAGTGAAAGGCCAGATTGCTGTCTACATATGTTCCCGGATCCCTTACTACTGGGTTGATTCTTAGGGGCATTTTATCGCTGGAGTAATTAAGTTCAGTTGAGAGTTTCCCAAAGAGCAATATAATGCATATTTTGGCATTGAGTTTTAGGCTATGGCTTTGGCACCAGTCATTTTTCTGTGTTAAACCCACTTAGGTTTATAGATTCATAGATTAGTACTATGCTAACTGCCCTTGCAAGCCATTTTAAGCCTAGCCAATTATCCCCTGTGAGATTCAAACCCTGTACCTTGTGTTTGTAAGGCAAACACCTTAACCATTAGGCCATCCTCCCAATGATGTTAGTGACTGCAGGAAATCTATAACAGTGTCCAACTTACAGTCATCTGTGAAGTTGGTGAGTCAGAGGCCTTGAACATTAGCCCTGACTTCTGAGAAGTAGATGCCAAACAAGACCTGGCCCAGCACGGAGCACTGGGGTACTCTGCAGGCAATCGGCCTCTTGGTGGAGGTGGGCTAACTAATCCTGACTACCTGGGTCCAGTCTGTGAGCTAGCTGGCACTCCAGCGAGTTTATCTAAGGATTTACTCCTAGCTCAGAGAGATTGTCAACAATGCCTGAGTGTGATATTGCATTGAAGGCCTTAGCCAGGTCAAGAAATGCAGTATGCACTGTTTTATTCTTGTCCACTGCCATGGTGACCCTCACAAAGAAGTCTACCAGGAAAAGTAGGCATGACCTTCCCTTTACGCAGCTAAATTAGAAAAGGTCCAGTGTCTGTAGGTTATCAATTTCCTTTTGATGATTTCCATAATAATTCATTCCATGGCTTTTCATATTAGGCTTGTTAGACTGATGGGTCTGTAGTGGCCTGGATCAGTTGATGGTCCACCCTTGTGGAGGGGAATGACTTTGTGATCCTTCATTCCCTTGGAACATAGCATGTTTCAAGGCTGTAGCTGAAGAGTGCCTTAAGGGGGTCCTGATTGCTCATGTTTTAAACTGTTCAGGAAGGAATGAGAAATTTTGTCAGAACCCATGGAGGGAGTGTTCCTAGCTTTAGAGAATGCAGAAATTGGTCCCTGTTAATAGCTGGAGGAAGTATATTGGAGGGGATTTCACCTGGTGGAGATGTGTGGGAGTGGGGGTGAAGTTTGAGCTGAACTTCTCAACCAGTAGATTTGCTATGTCGTCCTGATCTGTGAAGTTGGTACCATTCACTGCCAGTTCCTTACACTGCTGTATGTTACCTCTAAGGTTCAAGACATAGCTGAAGAAGGCCATGTGATTGCCATTAGCCTGCAAGGCTATCCTGACCTTGTAGTTGGCCTTGTTGGACTTAATTATACCCCTTAGTTTCTTGTTTAATGGTGTAAAAGAACTTGTCTCTAAGGGAGTTGGTCTTCCTGATTTTTGCCATGATTTTTCTTCTTTTCTTATATACCCTGTTCAAGTGAGGATTCTTCCAGTGGAGTTTGTTTTAATGTTTGAGTTTGGTTTATTTCCGGTAGGTATTCTGCATAGGTAGCTGTGGTCTTGTGGTTAGGAGGGATCTTGAATTTTGACAAACTGTCACTTAATAGGATGTAGTTCGAATATAAATAGTTCTTAACTGTTACTGGTTTAGCTGGATTTTCTGCGTTGAGTTTGACTTAAAATGAGATAGCTTTGTAATCCGACCGACCTCACTAGTGAGGATGGAAAAGGGGAGGGGGGTACAATGACCACCATTGTTGGTAAGTACCAGATCCATTATGTTTGATCTTCTGGTTGGAGCATGCACAATCTGTTCCAGAGTGTTTGTGTTAGTAAAGTCCAGGAAGTGATGTGCCTGTAAGTTTGAGGCAATGTACATTTCCCAGTATATAGAGCAGTAGTTAAATTCACCGATGAATAAGGTGCCTAGGAATGCCCAGTGGGACTCCTTCCTCATCTTCCACTTATTCTTAACTGCAGACATCAAGCTGGTTGTGCTCCTTTGTGATTTGAATCCAAATTGCTTATCTCCCATCTTACTTTCTACTACTTTGTGGATTCATTTATCAAGCACCCTTTGCAGCACTTTCATGCTGTGTGATAGGAGTCTAATACCTACATACTGCTCAGAGTTGAGAACATTCCTTTTGCTGTTGTACACTGGCATTACACTACTGATGCTCAAGTCATCTGGGACATGTATTTCTCCCCATACTTCTGACAGTACTCTCTGCCACCATTTCTCCCCTTATTCACCCAAAAACTTGATCATATCTGCTGCCACCTCATCATAGCCTGCTGCTTTCTCTTACATCATTTTCCTTAATGCTGTCCAAGTTATTTTAGGTTGGGCTCTTCTTTATCTTTTATTGTAAATTGTGTCTGGGGTAGCACAGCTTCTGTGGGGTTTTCCTCATTCAGAAACTGGGGAAAGTATTCCTTCCATCTGCCTTTAATGTGCTATGGACTGGTGAACAGTTTTCAATCAACACCCTTTCTGAAGGGGTGTCTGATGCTTATCTTCATTATGTTTCTGGCTTTGCCTCATTCCTGTGCACTCCTGCATCATTTACAGGTCTTTCTTCATCCTCCTTTCATAATTGATGTGGGGTCAGGAAGCAAATAAGAGTGGTCTTAGATGCTTAATCTAGATGAAATACCAGTTGCTAAGTTTCCTCCAGAGCTTCTTATTCTCCTATGATTAAACATGCCATTTTCTGGGTCCCTATCAGATCGTCGAAATTTCAATTCACCTAACTGTCATTTCGTCGAAACTTCATTACATCGACAAGCATTTGCCCCCGTCCCCAATGTTATGAGACCCTGGAGTTGATATATATAGTTAGGGGGGGTGTGGGGGGTGTGGGGGCGAAGCCCCCCACCTAAAATGCTTGTCGATGTAATGAAGTTTCGACGAAATGACAGTTAGGTGAATTGAAATTTCGACGATCTGATAGGGACCCCATTTTCTATATTTCCACTTCTTTTCCAATTCTTTCTTTCCATTTTTCTTCTCTCTGTCAAGTCTGTGCAGATTAACCCCATCAGTTCAGCACACCTTTTTCATGTCCCTTAATTATTTTTCACCCTAAAATATACAATACTCGCACAATCTCTGGCTACATTTCTACAGATGGATGATTTCACGTTAAGGCTTTTGTTATTGTTACCACCATTGTCTTACCAAACACATGCTAATATATCTATATGATATGATTGTTTCCCAGTATACTTCTTTAATGGAATCTCTTCCTTGCACTGGCCTTATTATTGTTGTGGAAACTCCTCACTTCCATTACTGTAAGTGTTCTGGATCACTAAAGTTTCCTTAATATGTCCTTAATTGAATTTCCTTAAGCAAGACATCTTGGACATTCCAGGAACTCTTAAAATGTTAACAGAATCTGTTTACCACTGCTGTACCACAGGTTCTTCAATTACTTAGAGGAGAGCCTGTCATTGGATACTCCTGTTTCACCACAATTCTAAGTCTGCTACAGCATGCTTACTAGAATGCAACCAGCTCAGTTTTGCATGGTTAGTTTCTTACTTACATGGAGACATTTCAGATGAGCTAAGGATATAATGGTGACAATTCCCCAAATGAAATGATGCATATAGATCTGTTTGTAACCTTGTTTTGAACATTTGTCTTTAGTCAAATGGGCCCTGTCAGCTATCCATGATTATACAGCACCATTGGTTTATCAGAATTCCATCCAGGTGGCAGCTTGTTCCAGTTAACCATGCTGACCATACCTATACTGGGTGTTGCTTAAATCATCTAAGTATCTACAACAGCTATGAGATTATCAGCATATAGTATAGGAGACACGTCTCTCTCATGCCAAAATGTAAGCTTTTGACTAGCAAACACATGCAAAATATCAGTGCAGGTACAGGCATAATTATATACTCATCAGATTATGATTTAAAGTGGTCTACAGTATCGGGTCAAAAGACAGTTACACAGAACCTCTATCAAACATATTATTTTGAAACGCAGAACTTGGCAATGGATGGTGAAGGTCAGCTTGATCCAGGACATGTACAACAAACTGTTATACTGACAGACTCAAATGATGTGACACAAGAAAGCAACTCAAAACACACAGCAATACTTCATATTAACATTGGAAATGTTGGAATAAGAACTGGCAAACCTATATTTTATTTCATTTTATTTTATTTGTACCACCCTACTATCTTTGTAATCACTAAGAAGTTGAAAAATCATGCATCTGATTTTGAAGTTCTTGTAATGGGCTATAGTATTTTCAGAAAGCAAGAGTATTTCAAAGAAAACTTTAAAATAATGTGTAGCTATGGAGAAGTCTCACAAAAAGAAACACGAGGTTTACTTTCTAACCTAATTTAGAACTTCTGAAATACCCCCAAAAATAAACATAAGAACACCTAATCAGAACAAAAAATGAAACAAGAAGAATGCAATAGGATTCCAAGAAAAATATCTTTGAATAAAATAACAATCCAGAAAAACAAAACTAAACAACAAGGAAAGAATGCAATTACACAAAAGTTAGATATACACACACAGCAGTCTATTCTAGCAGCTTCTGCATGATAATCTTGATCCTTTTATTATTAAATACAAAGAGTGCTGTCCATCTTACCAACTAAATAAAAAAATGGGGGATTTGTGAAAAACCCTTTTGTGTCACATTAAGGATCAAGGTAAAATAGGGCTATTAGTGTGATGTGGTATTTTAAGCTGCAGTGATGCAGTGGTAGTATTGTCGCCTCACAGCAAGAGGTTCTCCCATTCGATCCTCGGCTGGAGCGCCTTCTGTGTGGAGTCTGCATGTCCTCCCTGCAGTCGAGTGGCGTTCAAAAGACATGCGTGAATGGGCGTGCCTTCGTTGAAGGTTGGGCGTCGGGTTGGCACCTCGGCACCATAAAAATCAACTGCCAGTCATTAGCAGACCAGAGTTCCGCTGTGGCGACCCCTAACCGGGAAAAGCCAAAAGAAAAACAAAGTGTGACATGGTATTTTGAGATTCATAGACATGTTAGCTCATTTGTTTGTCTATGACTCACAGGTGACTGTAACATGCAGATCAGCACTTTCCACATTAGTTAACTGTGGTGACCACTTCTTGTAAGCATTGTCATCCCTCTATTCTCAGTCACTCTTCCTTATACCCAAGTGCACATTCAGAGCTAGAGACATACAGACACACACACACACACACACACACACACACACACACACACACACACACACACACACACACACACACACACACACACACACACGCACACACACACACACACACACGCACACACGCACACGCGCACACGCACGCACACACATGCACACACATGCACACACACACACACACACACACACACGCACACACACACACACACACACACACACACACACACACACACACACACACACACACACACACACACACACACACATGCACAGAGCAGATCCTTCACTTGTCCCTGCATTGACCAAAAGTCCCCAATGTGTCCTTTTCTGACCATAGGCCATTAGGAAAGTTAACATGTCTTTCATTATATCACTGGGTTCCAGTTATCTACTGCCTCTCTATTTAACACACTGGTTTAAGTGTTGTTACTGTACATAAATTTAGAGAAATCACTGGTATCTAGTGATTTCCCTCACCGTCTATGGTCCCAGTATACTGGTTTAACTGCTGTTACATCCCATGTGTTTACAGTAATTCCAAATGGTTAGTGGTTCTGCTACACCCCCCCATTATTCATACTGGTTTAAGTGCCATTATGGCACATGTTTAGAGTAATCCCTGGTTTCTAGTGGTTCAGCCACACCCTTTTGGTCCCAGTATTGGTTTAAGTGCTGTTAAGGCATATTTGTTAAGAGTAATCCTTAGTATCTAGCTGTTTTCTTCACCACCTAGTCCCTGCACTGGTATAAAAGCCATTATGGCATACGAGTTTAAAGTAATCCCTGATGGCTTGTGGTCCCCCATCCCTGTAGTGTGGTTATCCCTGGTGGCTAGGTCTCCTCCATTCCTATAATGCAGTTTTCCCTGATGGCTAGTGGTCTCCCCATACAAACTTGCAAACTATGTTCATTGGTATAGCCATATGTGGTATGAAATCCACCCAAACCCACACAAAGACACACAAATAGAAAAAAAAAGCATCAATAAAACTATCATGGAAATAAACTATATGAAAAACCATATGGTAAATAAATTTACGTGGAAAGCACTACTGAAGAAAATGACTAAGTGGATGTTAAAGGTAATACAAAAAAATCACAAAGCCTAAAGAAATACCTGATAGTGGGGAATTGATATAATTTTGAACATGTATAAATTTAATAAACATGTTATAGAAAGAATAACCGTGCAAAGTAATACAGAGAAATTGTGAGAACAGACTAGTACTGATTCTATCCCAAAAGAAATCAAGATCGACTGAATGTAGAACTCCACAAATAAAATCATGACTATTAATAAGAAAAAAAATGAATTACTGAATTAGAATGAAAAATCTATGGAGTGACATAAAGTTACCAGATTTCTAAAACAAAAGATGATTTTCAAAATAAGGCATGACCACCTTCATATGCAATATACTACTGATTCATATATGGACGCAGTACAGTAAGAGAGTAGGTGATATATTTCTGGAAGTTTTCTTGTTAATTTAAACGGAGATTAAGATATAAAGCTTCAGAAATATTTAAACTGGTAATTCTCATACATTCTCAAGGAAAACCGAAATGCGAACTTATGGACATACATGCAGACAAGGTAGACACATACCTACACACATATCCAAATATATGCATATATACATACATGTACATTTTAATAGATATGCATATAATCATATGGGTCTACTTTGTTTGACTGAAAGCTCATTTCACTGAATTTCAATTCACCCCGACCAAATCACTGAAAACTCATGTCACTGAATCTCATTTCATTAAAATGAAGTTAGTATATATGGCACTGTGCAGAGTACTGTAAGGCAAGTAAAAGTTATATGCCCTTTTCCCCACTGCAGTGTGATCCGGGAGTTAGTATATATAGTTAAGAGGGGGTGGGGGCACCCCCCCCACCTTGGGGGGTGAGGGGGTGTAGCCCCCCACTTAGTTTGGGTATATATTGTCTTCTGGAGAGAGTCAGTTATTGGTATTGTAAGTATGCATATCTATGGTTTAAAATGTATCATTTTGAAGCTTTTGGTAAAATATAATATAAAACCAAACTAGGTGGGGGTGCTACACCCCCCCACCTCCCCTAGCTATATATACTAACTCCAGGATTGCACTACAGTGGGGAAAAGGGCATATACATTTTACTTGCCTTACAGTACTCCACACAGTACCAGTACTTCACTTCAGTGAAATGAGTTTTCAGTAATTTGGGTTTTCAGCGATTTGGTCAGGGTAAATTCAAATTCAGTGAAATGAGCTTTCAGTGAAACAAAGTAGACCCAATCATATATATATTTACTACAAATATCTACACTAATAAAGTAGTCTGCTAAGTATATTTATTAGATAAGAAGTGTAGATAATTATACTTATCATCAGTCTATGAATGAGTCTGATCATTTATCATCAATTTATTTTCATCATCTTTTCAAAAACTGTAACTGGTCACAGTCCCTCATCCCTCTTCATATTAACAAAAAAAAAACACACGATATCTGCAAAAAAATACACTTAACCATACAAATACAATTTTACCTAAATAAGTAACTCATAGAAAAAAAAATAAATTTCAAGGACAAAGTTGAAACAAAAACAAAAACAAATACATTAATAAAATAAACTGAAAGAATACAAATACAGTCTTTAACACAGGAAACATAAGCCAAATTCTAAATATCTAAATAGGTTTAAACTATCAAAAGAAAAAAAAAACAGTTAAATTCCTAAAAATATCCACTATAATATTAATAAAATAATATCAGCATATTATATGGCAATATAACCACCTTCAATTGGCTTAGAATTATTACTGAAAACCATTGCTAAAACAGTTCAGTCATAGAAAACCTACAGAAACAACATAAAGACCTATTCAATGGACAATGTATGCAAATTACTCCATCCCACAGAATGGAATGGAATGAATAAAAACAGTAGTTTAGATAGAACAAGGACAAATGGAATACAAAGGGTTCTGGTTTGTACGAGTCATAGCATAAACTGTAGTGCAGGATTAGAGAACACATATTCATGACATGTGGATTTATAGCTCATTAATAGTTATTTATCTAAGTCTACAGGTCAAGTTATTTCATTTACCACATGCCAGACTACACATTTTCCATATGCAGATAACCCATCAAAATTGTCAGGATAAGAATTTCAGCCTCTCGGATTTCTGAAAATCAATATTTTACATATATGCTTTTGTAGGTAGTTTGTGCCAAATTCCCTACAATCACTTTCTCTATATATAACAACTCTGGTCTTGCTGCTCCTCAAGTTAATGGATAAAAGAACCCTTAAAAAGCTGACATTAGAAATTGTGAGCATTTTCAATTTTCATTCCTGCAATTTAGAGGGAGACTGACATGGAGTGTGAGGGAGAACTTTTTGTATATACGTGTGGACAGGCTGCATGCATATACTTGTATGCGTATATAAATTGCAAACCATTTCTAGAATTATAGCAGACAGTTCACACTTAAAAAACAGTGGGTCAGTTTTCAGAAAATGAATACTTTTCTCCCAGCATTGACTCCAATCTCCAAATTGTCAGTATTAAAATGGATGTTCATTTGTATGCTTTACCTAACAATATTGGACTAATGCTTAAAATGTTACATTGTTTTTTTTTTTTTGTTTATTTTGTTTTTTTTTTTTGCGTCACCTGTTGAAAAAGAATTGCTACAATAGTTTTTTTTTTTCCTTACAGTATGTCAACTCTAGAACTGGCTGGCTGACATCTGCAGCATTATGAGAAGGTAACCAGCGTTTTCATAAAAAAAATAAATAAATAATTGAAAATCATGTATATTGCACCATGACATATAAGAGATGACTCACATAAGATGTCACAGAGGTTGCTAGCTGTTTGTCATATTCAGACTAATTGTCTTCCGTAAGAAAAACAGGCAAAGCACTATAATAATTAATTAGCAGTTAGGAACAAGGATAAAAAAGAAATAGCAGCTTTGCAGGTAGTCATTTTAATAAACAGTGTTTTTCAGACAAAATGGATGCTTTTTCTTACATACCCAGCTGCTGGAAGTAACAGTATCTCGGTATGCATTTTGGTATGACATATAACATGACTAATACACTACATTGCTTAGAGCATGCGTGACTGTTAATTCAATTCTGTGCTATGTGCAGTATGTGCCACTAGAAAAATCAGTAATATAGATGCAGAAATGACATTTGTACAAGAATATAAAGTACATTTGTATGAATTGTTGCTGAATTATGCCTCAAAATTCCAGAGATAAATGTCATTGACTGTAAATTGTCAAACACAAATTGTATTCTATCACAAGATAAAAAAATGAACTGCAATTAATTCAAATGTCAAAATGGTGCATTCAGTAGAAAGGACATTCTCTCTGTTAAATAATTAAGGTGCCAGGAAATCATACCTTCAAAACAGATTTTAAACATTAATTGCAATTAAAATATTGCAGACTCCGTATCTAAAACAAAATCAAAAACCTTTTCAAAGCATTATCAGAAATATTCATTTTTTTAACTTCAGGAGAACAATTTAGATAATAGCAATATTCAAAAGTAAAGGAGCAGAAGAAAGGATAAGAGGACAATGTCTTTAGTATACGGCTTGCAATTCTGAAAAGAAAGAGAAACAAAGAGCACTGTGATTTATATTCATCAAGTCTTATATTAATCAAGTCTGTGTGTTAAACAATTTGCATGTTGTGCTGTTACACAATGAAATGAACATACTTGTCCAACCAGGAAAATGTAAGAATGCTGGGGTCCAGTGTGATGCTAGTATTATGGTAAACAGAAGCTGGATAAATTAGTATGGACTAAAATCTGACAAAGGAGACATGCTCTGTGGAAAAGGAATGCCATTTCAGTGTAGAATGGAAGCAAAGCATCTGCAGGGAGTAGAAAACTACGATCTGTATATAAGATGGTCTTATGGATATGCACAACAACAATTTTGGAACCAGACTTCTTAAACAGGTTGTGTCTCACCTACTTGGAAAAGCCAAGGTGGGTGAAGAAATACTAACAAGTCCCAAGCATGAAATTGTCCAGCTGGCATTTGTGTCGACAAGTGAGAAGGCTGCTTCTATGTGACTGCATGTTGCAGAAAGGAAATCCTGGTGTTTTTCTGTTCATAATAATCTGATTTTCAATGTAATTGTCATTTACATACTAGGGCAATATAATATAAAGAGCAGACTTCTGAAACTAAATGTAGCAACTACCTCCTATGGTATTTTATTAGAGTTTATTATAGTGCATTTTTCTTTTCTATAAAAAGAGGATTTCAGACTATAAATATACTTTATATTCAACATCTGCCACCATTTTTGTTAAGAAAAAGGTGTAATGTTAAATGAAAGCATGGGACACAGCATTGCCTCCATCTCATGACTGATATAAGGATCTTTTTTTTATTATTCATTTATTTTTGTTTGTTACCAGGGTAGTGAACTGATTCCAAATGGATTAATTTCAGCCACAACCCAGAAAAGACATTCATATATAAACAATACACAGACAATCCATTTGAATGAAGGTGTAACATGGCAAACTAATTGTAATGACCAGGCCAGAAGTGCCCATTTTCAGTGGAGTCCCATGGAGAAAAGCTCCACATATAAGACATTTCATATACAATACAGAATTTACATTAATAAAGACATTTAGTACATATTATTGGCAGCTTATACAATTGGTGAAAAAAAATGTATATAAGTTATCATTCTCAAATCAAAGATATTATACAAACAACACAGAGTATATACATGAGAACATTCCATATGAGTAGTTTTCAGTTAGCAAAATTTATATACGAAACTTCATGCAGTGGGTGCAAAGCAGATACAGGAATTAATCAGAGACTAGGTACTTAAACATTTCACACATTTAGGAGGTGTAATAGCTGAGTGATAGGCTATATGAGTCCTGTTGCAGGAATCAGCAAAGTCAGTGGATATTGTTACAGATATAAGTGGTGGTATGATATTAAGGTAGGCTGCGAGAGTACCTGAATGTCTCGCCTTGTTCAATGGTAGGTCTATAAGGGTTAGGAAGAGAAAGAAGTAGACAGGAGGGATCAATGGTAGGACAATGAGGGTTAGTAGAAGAGGGAAGTGGACAGATTGGAGAGGCGGACTAAGTAAAAAGATAGGTGGATGTGAAAAGAGGATGCCAGAGTAGTGGAGTGGGGGTGAGAATAGTTATGATGGTTGAAGTTAGGTTATATGAGATGTGGTGTTAGCACATGTGCACAGCCAAGATGAGGGGATGTGTTGTTTCAGAGATTTCATGAAGAGGGTTACTGAGCAGGTGGAGCCAAGTGTTAGGAAGAGGGAGTTCAAAAATCGGGCTGATGCACTGAGTAGATGTTTGTGTCGGTAGAGAGTGCCAAGCTTTTGATGTGTCCTTTTGACATTTGACTGGATGTGCAGGTTGAATGTGAGGTTTTCATCTAGGATGACACCTAGGAGTTTTGTGCTAGGTACAATGTCGATGGTGGTACTATTTATGGATTGAATGGTGAAGTCCTCTTTTTGTAGGGGGTGTGGACTTTTGGGGGGCAAAGATTACTAGTTTGGTTTTGTTGGGGTTCAGGGCAATATGATTATTAGACATCCAAATTTTGAGGGAGGTGTAGTTTTGAGAAGTTGTTTGCAGTGCAGATGATAGTGGAGTCATCTGCGTAGTCATCTGCGTAGTGAATGACTGAGCCTTGATAGAGTGTGGTGTGGAAGTTACTTGATAAATATGCTAAACAGAAGTGGGCCTAAAATGGAGCCTTGAGGAACACCACTGGTGGTGTTTAGGAAAGGGGAGTAAGGATTCTGCCATTTAGTTGATTGCTGCCCGTTAGTGAGGTAATTAGTGAACCAGTTTAGAGTATGAGGTGAGGTACCTATGTTAGAGAGTTTTGCTAGTAGAAGGAGAGAGTGTGATATAGCATTGAAAGCTTTAATCAGATCAAGAAATAGTGAGGATAAGATTTTACTTGCATCATGGGCTTGGTTGACAGTGTCCATGAAGGATATGAGGGCAGTAGTGGTACTATATCCTGGCCTAAATCCATGTTGTGTGGGGATATGGTTGTGTGGTGGATGGCAAAGAAGTTGAGAATGAATACATTTTTACAGAATCTTAGACATGGGAGATAGTATAGCAATGGGGTGGAAGGTGGTGGTGTCTATTTTGGGGCCTCCCTTGTGCAGAGGGAGGATATATGCTTTTTTCCAGATGATGGGCATATAGGATTCTTGGATAGATCTGTTGAGAAGTATGCTGATAGGGTAAGTGATTGAGCTGGCCAAGATTTGCAGGTATATGGTGTGTGTATTGTCAGGGGCATTTGTGAATGGTTTGAGTTTTAGAAGCAAATTTTTAATAGTTGAGGTGGGTATAGGTGACAGAGTAAAGTTGGGAATAGGGGGTGTACTGATGTTAGCTGTGGAGAGGTCTGTGCTGGACAAGTTGGTCTTGGGAAAGGTAGCAGTTAGATTCGCTATACTATCTATGAAATAAGACTTGAAGGTTGCAGCATTTTCAATGAGTGTTTTATTTGGTTCTGGGCAAGGATTATTACTAGAGTCTGGGTTTAGAGCTCCAGAATTTCCTTGGGTTTTGCTTGTGTTGAGTTTGTAATGTAAGGTAGTGGTCTTTTTTGTTTTGTAGTACTAGGCACTTAACCCGGTTTTGAAGCTGTTTGTATTGGGTGAGGTCAGATGAGTTTTTTTTTTTTTTGCCAGATTTTCCATGATTTGTCCCTGCATTTCATGAGATCCTTAGTGGGTCTTGTTAGCCAACTGTCATGGTTAGTCTTTACTCTCTTTTGTCTAAGGGGAGCGGGATTGTTTAGTATGCTGAGGAAGGTTGAGTTGAAGAACTCAACTGCCTCATCAAGAGGAAGTGATTTTAGTGCATCCCAGTTGATGCTAAGCAACCTTTGGTTAAAGCTAGATGGACAGAACTGGGATTCATCTCTGGTAATCCTGTACTGATTTTTGTTAATTGTTGTGGTACATTCATATTGTATAAAGGCCAGTAAGTGGTCACTTAGACTATTGGAGAGTGTACCACTGGATGTGATCTTATTTGGGTCAGACACTAAAATCCAGTCTAGGCTGAGCCATTAATATTGATTTTATTAGGCCTGGTTATGGTGTTAACTAGCTGGGTGAACTTATATAGATTAATATTGCAGTTAGAGTGGTGTGGAGATATGTCTTGCCAGTTGATATTTACATCTCCCAGTATGAAAGTCAGAAGATGCCCAGACAAGGATTTCCTCAAGAACTGGGATGTTATTGCCTGGGGGAATGTAAATGACTATCACACAGAGGTTTTTCAATTATTCATTTTAAGGAAGAAACTAGAAGTTCAGCTGTGGAGAACTTTGGGATATGTTTTGTATATGGGAGAATAGTGAAGGAAATGGGGTATATTAGAGAGATGCCTCCACCTTCTTTTGTGTGTGGGGGGGGGGGGTCTGTCGGCACTAAGACAGGTGAAATCTGTGGGAAGGAATTCTGTGTCCTTAATATAGGGTTTTAGCTACGTTTCAGTTGTGGCAATAATATCAGGTTTGTTGTGGGCTATCCATGCATGGAAGTCAGGTATTTTATTTCTGATGCTTTGTAGGTTAATTGTAGTGAAGTTTATTGATTTATGGAAGTTGAAGGGTTGCAGAGGAGAATAGATGGGACCCAAGTTGGGATGTATGCCTCCACACAGCAATAGGTTTGTTACAGGATACAGGAGAGTAGTGTATTCTAGTTTCTGTTTTACTTTGATTGGATAATTTAAGAGAAAATATTATTGCTGTGGTGATGGTGGGGGGGGGGATTTTTAGTCTGGTACATAATAATATACTTGTGTTTTAAAGGCTGGCTAAAATTTGTGAGAAGGAAGTTGTGTGTTCAGACTGTATGGGGAGAGAGAATAATGGGCAGTGGGAGGAAGAGGGAGAAGAATGATGTAAAGAGGTTAGATGTAGTAGGATATTGAAAGAGAGTGATAAGGTATGTAGAGTAGTAATAGTAGAGATGGACACTGTAGTATGGGGTGTGGGTGACTAAAGGAGTGAGAATTAGTGTGCAATAATGAAATGTGGTAGTGGAGAAGAGGTTG
Organism: Protopterus annectens; assembly: GCF_019279795.1. NCBI lineage: Eukaryota > Metazoa > Chordata > Ceratodontiformes > Protopteridae > Protopterus > Protopterus annectens. The sequence goes on from NC_056735.1 coordinate 586,298,121, forward strand.
TACTGATGGGGTAATGATGAGGTGATTTAAGATGTTGGGTATGTGTGGGTTTGGTTGGAGGTGTGGCTAATGTAATGTGAGGGGATGTGAAGAGGTGTGGCAAGTGGTGTAATGAGAGGCGATCTGGAGTGGGATAATTGGGTGGTTAGGTGGGGGAGGAGCTAGAAAAAGTATAAATGTAATTGATGTGGGAGTGGGTGGGAATGAGGGTTGGGTAGGGGAGCAGAGTGAGCCCGAGTGCAGTGAGGGTGAACGGAGCAGATTGAAACCAACTGTGGAGTTGCTATCTGGAAAGTAAACTATCAGTAAGGGAGGAAATCTAGAGGGGGACAGATGGTCTAAGTATTCAAAGATGGCGCCACAGCTCAGGGGAGGATTAAGTAAACTCTCAAGAGGAAGAGGGAGGGAATAGAGAGGACTGACAGGACTGGGAAGCTTACAATAAGAATATGTTAGGAGACTGAGAGAAACGGAGGGGTTTAAGGGCCAGGGCTTTGGAGAAAGCTGTGAGAAAACAGGTTTGACAGGACTAGGAAACTTACAACAGAATTATGTTAGGAGAACAACAAAAGGACGGGGGAGGCTATGAACCTGGACTTGGGGAAACCTGTGAGAAGAGAAAAACAATTAACCAGCTAGCCCAGGTCAGTACCTAAAGGCGTCTATTTATCTATGTGAATTCAAAAGCAGATTTAGTAGAGCATTAGAGAAGTAGAATATAAAATAAATGTAAAGCTTTGGGAAACTGTATATATTTGTTACAATGAATGTGAGAATAAAATAAGAATATAAAATAAATGTGATATATAAGATATGTAAAATATAAGAATATAAAATAAATGTGACATATAAGATATGTAAAATATAAGAATATAAAATAAATGCAAAGGTTTGGAAAAATGTATATATTTGTTACAATAAATGGGAGGAAATGGGGGGTCCAGAAGTGTGCACAGCAGAAGAATCAGTAGGAGTATCACAGAGAGAAGATTATAATAGACCTACGTTGCTCACAGTCTGTTGATAAAAGTAGGGCTTATAGGTTCATAGGTTGGTACTAGGCTATTGGCCCTAGGGCCTATATAAGCCTAGCCATAACAATTCCCTGGCTATTTCTTCCCACACTATTTACTTCCCTGGACCCCTGTCTAGCAGGGCGACTGACATGATCCCTGGGGTGAATTTCCTTTCTCTCATCCAGTTATCAAGGTTCCTTTTGAAGCGGGCCAAAGAGGCACTCTGCTTGACATGTATGGGCAGTCTATTCCCGAGTCTGGGGAGTCTCTGGGTCAGGAACCTATCCCTCCAGCATGTTTTGTTTATTGTGATGACAAGGTTTAGATCCCTGGAGTGTGTGGCTCTGAGGGATTGGGATTTCTTTAAGTGTAGCATGTCCAACAGCTCTGGGTTTGACATGGCCTTGTATGATAAGCAGAGATCGCCTCTGAGTAGAGATATGCGACAGAGTATGGCTGGAGTTTTTTAAGGCGGTCAGTGTAGGGCATCTGCTAGGCCTGTGATTCTTTTAGTGTGGTATCTCTGCGGCCTTTCCAGTTGTTGTAGGTGTCTTGAGAGACACATACCAAATGGGGCGTTGTATTCTATAATGGGTCTAATGAAAGATGAGTACAGTGGGACAATGGCCTCCTTTTTTCTGGATGAAAATCCCTTAGTAATGAGGTGTGCCACATAGAAGGATTTCCTGACTGTTGTGGCGATGTGTTTATCGAAGGTGAGACCACTGTCCACCTGTGTCCCTAAGTCTCTTATCACACTTTCTGTGTTTACTGTACTGCCACCTATGTGGTAATTCATGGGTACATGTTTTTTCCCAAAGGGGATAGCTATACATTTCTTGGCATTGAGCTTGAGCCATGTAGCTTCCAGTAGCTTTTAGTGGTTTGTACGGGGTTCCGCTCTCTGTGTTCTTGCATGCAGGCAGTTGCTTCAGTTTTTTTTTTTTTTTTTTGGAACTTTGAATGTGTTTAAGGGACTGTAAGGAGAGAGAGAGAGAGAGAGAGAGAGAGAGACAGTGACAGTGACAGAGTGTAATATGAAGCCAGAAAAGGGGGTAGGTGAAGTAAAACGTGGGAATAAGAGACAGACAAGGAACTACCACAATTTAAGTAGTTTAGCTAAGCAGTACTTAATCAAATAAATTAGTTAAGGAACAAGCAGTGATAATTAATAAGAAAGTCACCCTGTTCAGTAACATGAAATTCAGTCTATTGCCACCTTAATTTCACAGAATGCAGAGTAATTCATTGCCAGTAAACTTTTCCAGCTATTTGTTGCCACTTAGTAATGCATGCCAACAGATATGAGCAACATGGTGGGAGGACATAACATTACAGTAAAATCACTCAGTTTCCACACAATACAGTAACAGAATAGGCACTCAAAATAAGCTAAATAGTAAAATCTAACACTGGTCGAAACAGCACAGCAGCTGAATACCGATGAGAGCACTCAGTACCAATTTAAAAGCAGTAACAGCAATGTCTTCTAGTAAGCTTTTTAACAAAATCAGACTAAGTCAACTGAAATAGTGCATTTCCAAATTGTAAATAGTAAAATTCAGCAAGTTAAACAATAAATGGTAATTACTTCCTTAAAGCAAGTTAAAATTAAACAATTGTATACATGACTTGTCAGCTGATAATGCTCTTTTGAAGAGTTATTTTACTGCCAGTTGTGTAAAACATACATACCGCTCTTTTTTTGGCAATTATAGTAATTCTATACTGAATTCATTATCAGATTAACATCTTCTGATACTGAGAAGTAAGTTATCCGTAGTTGTTGGACTAAAAAGGATAAAGCATGTTCAGTAGTATTTAAGTTATCTTAAGCCTCTTAATCAATATCTTTTTATTCAGTCTCTCCACCTGTTTGCATTTCAAAAATTGCAAAACAGATATTAGTCTGTTCTTTCTAGTGCTGCATCTCTTTCTTTCCTGACTACTTTCTGCTATTGTCATCAAATTCAGTAGTACCAAATCTGCTTTTCATTGCCTAGAAATACTGCATCATTAAAAGATTAACATATCACTAAACTGTTTTGTGTAAATACTTGTATCAACTGCTGGTGAATATATAAAGGAATTGTGATGAAAGGATGCACTGCCAGCACATCTAGCTGGAATGTTTAAATAATTATATTTCACCTGTGAATAGCAAACTAATTTATATAAATTTGTAAAGTGCTTGCACTTAAAATGCAGCCACAGTGTACCCTACTGGAAGAGAACAGAAATGTGCATGCACTATTGTAACTGTTTAAATGTATATGTTAACAGAGGAACCTGGAGGGTTAACCTCAGTCCAGTAAACTTTAGAAAATATATGAAATTAAATTACATACAGGATAGGCCTTAAGGAGGCTATCTGACAGGTTTCAATGGAGCTAGAGACAAAAAGCATGCACTAGGAAGCTTTCTGTATTGTCTTCGGGGTGAACTAATTGCTACGTCGGAAGCATGAAGTAATGCAATTGTTTTATGACTTCCAGCATCTGTCAAAGTTCTGAGCAAAAGCCCTTGTATGAATATTTTTACAGGTAGATGCTAAACACTGCCAGCTTCAGTAATGGGGGTTTGCCTGGGAACTAGATGTCAGATGACCAGGAATGATGCCGTCCTGCAAGCTATCCCAGCAATAATATTTTAGATATTAGTTTGAGGAGTCTCTCAGTGAGACAGAGCATTCTGCATTGTGTCTTGGACCTGACAACAACAACAGTGATGAGAACCATTCACCACATCTGCCTTGCTCTAATTAAGTAAGTTACTAGGGTATAGTAACTCTTTTAGATACAGTCAGGAATATAGCAATGCTTAGTTTAAATTTTATTTTTCTTTATTTGTAAGGGCACGTACCGCAATGTTATTTTAAATGTTTCCTGTGGTTTTGAACTCTGATTTCACTGTGAATATATATTTAGTATTGTTTTGTTCTTTTATTATTTATTATTAAATATATTCAAACCTTTCATTGTGACTGATCTGTGTAGAGATATTTAAGTTTTGAGAGTACTTGCATATTTATTTTGTGACACTGTGTGGGCCACTTCTAACAGCCTTGTTCTTGGTCAAACTACCATTTGTATTAATATTAATATTATATAGTAAGATTGACATCCTTTGTTAAGGCCCTTAAAGTAGCTATCAAGGAGTGACTGGTGATAGTGGAAACTACCTTATAGTCTGGGCAAAAAAGGGCATAGCTAGAGAAACTATGCCAGCCTTTCCTAGGTGTGTGTGTGTGTGTGTGTGTGTGTGTGTGTGTGTGTGTGTGTGTGTGCGTGAGTGTGTGTGTGTGTAAATCAAACCTCAAAGAATGAGTGTGTCAGCTACTTGGGCAGTGACATGAAGCACTGGTTGGACAGAGAGGGTGCTGAAAGTCTTGGCTTGGTCACTCAGCTGAGTTCTCAAGTCTATAGCTGTGCCAGTATTATTGGGGATCTGGAGGAAGAGGAAGAAACCAGCCCTAGACTGACTGTGGTCTCTGTGCTCTTAAGGGAAATTGCACTGAATGCAGAGTGCTGCATCTGGAAATACTGTGTGTATACCTGTTATCTTCTCAGTGAACATCCCTCACTGTTTTCAGTGGTGAAGACTAAGGCTCCTTGATTACTGGTTGGCAGTGGTGGGTCATCACATATTAATTGGTGACAGTGGTGGGATCACCACATCACATATTGTGATTCAGTGGTGTGGATACTGAACTCCTGTAGCCTGTAAAGAGTGGTCACTAATGGAGGTGTTTGTACTGTCACGCAGCCACACTGTAGGCATTCAGAGTTTCATATCACAATAGTTTTATTTATTTATTTATTTTTAGTTTAGTTAGTCAGGGAGACCAGGCAATGGTGTCAGCTGTTGATCATGGCAAGCTTACAAGGAAAAAGCTGGCAGAGATGTGCCAACCCAAAGGACTGGGGTATGCCAGCCTGATGAAAGGAGAAATGATTGCAGCCTTAACACAGGCGCATCACAGACCGGCAACCAGGAAGACAACCAGACTGGCCTTGTGGATGTACAACTCTCAGAAAATGGACAGTTCAGCTTTTCCTCAGAGGACTTAAAAATCCATCTGGAGTTAAAAAGACTTGAACTGTTAGTCAAATGTTTGGAAATAGAATCAGCAGAGAGAACGCAGCATTTGGAGGCTGAAGAAAATGAGAGACTGAGACGTTTGGAAGCTGAAGAAAACGAGAGGCAGATGTAACATGAAAAGTAGATGCTGACTCTTCTCCAGGGTCATGGTGGTAATGAGGAAAGGAATAACCAAACCCCAGAAGCAATAAAGGTCAGTACATTTCTTCCACAATTTACATAGGGTGATAATTTTGATAGTTTTATTCAAATGTTTGAAAGGTTTGTAAACAGTATAATGATGGCCAAGGGCTCTGAGTACTGTTCCTGACCCCTTTACTCCATGGTAAAGCTGTAACAGCTGTTTCTAAATTGTCTGATACTGATTGGTTAAATTATAATACAGTTAAAAACTGTTTATTGGAATGCTTAAAATTAACACCTGAACCTTAGAGAAAAAAGTTTTGTGAGCATAGACAGAAGGCAGATTAAAGTGTGCATGATTATATTGATGAGTTAAGCACTTATTTTCATAGGTGGGTGAGTGGGTGTCAGGACACCACTTTTGAAGGGCGGCAGACCTTTTGGTGAGGGAACAAGCCCTTAGCACTTTGCCTGAGGACATGAGAATCTGGTTGGCAGATAGAAAATGCAATACTGCAGATGAGTCAGGAAAAAGGGAAACCTATGCGTAGCAAGTGGAGCATCACTGCACAGAAAAGGGATATCCAGTGCTGCACATAGGTATAAGGGAACCCATGGTGGGCAGCCTAAACCACCCCAACAGAGTCTACCAGTAACAGGGGGAGCCACTATTTCAGGAACACAGCCAGGATCAAGGGTTAAATATTTAAAATGTAACCAGTGGGCCATGTAGCATATAAATGTCCATGGCATGTCATGGCAAGGTAGGGAGCATAAGGTAGGAAAGATGGCAAGTAGGAATGACAGAATGCCAGCAGTAAGTTGTCTGGAGACAACAAGGTCACCAAACTACCACAAGAGGTTATATCTTATCTTAGTGGATGGTAACTAAGTCATTACTAAGACAGACACAGCCTCTGACCTAACCATTGTAAAGTCTGCAATGGCTAAAGAGGAGCACTACTTGCTTGGGCAGTCTACTCCAGTCAGAGCTCTAGGAGGGACCCCATTCCAATATTTTTGGCTAGGGTTCACCTTGACCTTGAGGGTGGAAAAGGAAGCAAGCAAGTAGGTGTGTTTGAGGATATCCCTGCAGATGCCATGATAGGGAATGATTTTGATAACGCAGTACCTTGTGTGCATGCAATTATGCTCAGTCAGGCTTGGAAACAGGCATGTAGGTCTGGTAACCTGGGGGAACCTAGACAGACTGCACACATGAAGCCAGGACTGGTGAGGTGGTTACTTCAGAGAGGGAGCTACCCTGTAGCAGTGAGACTGAAGGTGAGCCACAGCTGCTGATGGGTACTGATGTTCCCTTGGACAGAGTGACTGCAAGGGCAATGGTCAGTAGTAGTACCCAGGCTGACAGTGAGGCACCGCTGTCAGAGGACACCAGACTTCATGTGGAAGGGGAGCTGGGTAGGGTTACAAAGAAAAAGTTGAGACATACACAGCTGTCTGACCCTACATTACAAGGCTTGAGGGAGATAGCTAGAGAGGTTCCTGATTTTCAAGGATGGGGGGAATGTGTATACTGGGACAAAGGGTTACTGTACAGAGAGTGGACCCATGAGGGAGGGCTAGAGGGTGAGAGAATACAGAAGTTGGTAGTGCCCACAGCCTACCATCTGGCCCTTCTAGCCATACTCCATGACATTCCCTTTGCAGGTCATATGGACATAAAGCATACCAAGAGACATATTATGCTGAACTTTTATTGATCTGGAATTTTAAAGGATGTAACATGGTACTGCAGGACCTGTGAGCAGTGCCAAAAGGTAGGCAAGGCAGGAGACAAGGTTAAAGTTCCTTTGATGCCTTTGCCTGTGATTAAGGAGCCACTTCAGAGAGTAGCTATGGATATTGTGGGGCCTTTGATTTCCCCAAGTTCCACAAGGAAGAAGTATATCCTAGTGGTAGTAGCTTATGTACCAGATACCCTAAAGCAGTGGCTCTGTCCTCCATTGAGGCAGAAAAGATGGCAAAGGCTTTGTTAGAGATTTTCAGCAGGGTTGGTTTACCAAAAGAAATACTAAATGACAGAGGTGCCAATTTCATGTCAGACCTGCTGACTTTTCTGTGGGAGTGCTGTAGGTTGAAGCACCTAAAGACCACCCCTAGACTAATGGTCTGGTGGAGAGGTTAAACTCTACACTAAAGACAATGCTACAGTCATTTGCAGACCAGTTTAAGAGAGATTGGGACACATATTTGCCCATCTCTTTTTGAGATTACTTGCATATTTATTTGGTGACACTGTGTGGGCCACTCCTAACAGCCTTGCTCTTGGTCAAGCTACCATTTGTATTAATATTAATATTACACAGTAATATTTGACAACCTTTGTTGAGGGCCTTAAAGTAGCTATCAAGGAGTGACTGGTGATAGTGGAAACTACCTTATAGTCTGGGCAGTAGGGGGCTTAGCTAGTGAATCTGTGCCAGCCTTTCCCAGGTGTGCATGTGTGTGTGTGTGTGTGTGTGTGTGTGTGTGTGTGTGTGTGTGTGTGTGTGTGTGTGTGTGTGTGTGTGTAAATCAAACCTCAAAGAGTGTGTCTTTCAGCTATTTGGGCAGGGACACGAAGCACTGGTTGGATAGAGAGGGTGCTAGAGGTCTTGGCTTGGTCATTGAGCTGAGATCTCAACTCTATAGCTGTGCCAGTGGGGAGTATTATTGGGGATCTGGAGGAAGTAGAAGAAACCAGCCCTGGAATGACTGTGGTCTCTGTGTGCTCTTAAGTGAAATTGCACTTGATGTAGATAGCTGAATCCAGAAATACTGTGCATGTACCTGTTGTCCTCTCAGTGAATGTTCCCGACTGTTGCCAGTCATGAGGACTGAGGATACTAGATTACTAATTGGCAGTGGTGGGTCGTCACTAGAACATTGATAGTTTTCTGTTAAATATTGCAGTGTTTATTGAAAACATGACTACTGTGATGCCTAACAGAACTTTCCTGAATGGGATATCTGTATTAAATGTTTTCCTCAAACCCATTTCTATCAAATGGATATAAGGAAGGATGTATTTATTTGCATTTTATTTTAACCGTGATAGAATACCAAGCCACGTGAATGTCTTTCAGATTAAGTCCAGCAGCACTGTTTGGTTACATGAGTTGTTCAGTCACACAGTAAACACATTGAGGCTGATAGAATGGAACATAAATAAAAAAATAAGTAAGTAATGAAAAAAATAATGCATACATGACCTTGTAAGAATTTGGGTTTCAAAAATCTTAAAGGGAATGAAGTAAGTAAATACGGTGCTTAGTACAAACATTATATCAAAGTGGATGCTTGCAAAGCTTTTTTACATACAAGAAAGAAAAAAATAATTAGTTGTGATACTGAAACTGACTCCAGGCACTACACTGCGATATTAAAATTTATGAACAAGCAGCTTCTCTAGACTGTTTGCATTAAACAAGTCTCAGGGATAAGCTTTGTACCATTTTCTCACCTAATTGGCCTGCTTTTAAGCTGCTTATTACATGCAGTGTGTTGTTGCTCATTTAAGTTTTTTTTTCAATATCCAGTTGTACCAACGTCTTCTTTTTAATCATAATTCTGTCAAAAAATATTTTCGGATTCTTTATTTCAGATTGCTATGAACTGTCCTATGTTATTAATCATTTAAGTGCTTTTTCTTGCTACTCACTTGTAGCAGTACCTTCTTTTTAATCATAATTCTGTCAAAATTGTCTTCCGATTCTTTATTTTAGATCCTGCAAGCTCTGTTTGTAGCCTAAATACTTTATGTACCATAACTTTTTATACCCTTAACCTTTAGGTGATCAGGAATGTTAGGCTTACTCCTGTGTAGCCTCGTTTGACATTCTGCTTGTGTACCCACAATGCTGTCTCCGAAATACTGAATCACAGATTACCATAGAACTGGACATAACATACTTATTCAATGACAGTAAGTGCTGAGAAACTTATAAGAGACTTTTAGCACTGAGCTTCCTAAGGCAGTGGCGGAATCTGACTCTTATCCTGATTTCCTGCTCAGAGGCTTTTGGACTCTTCAGACTCTACTGACTGTTAATAACATTCTGCCCTCTTAATTTGCAGTGCTCAAATCTTTTGCCACTGCTGTCCAATGACTGCATTATAGATGCTGAAGCTGGGTTTTTAACATACATGTACTTTTGCATCTAATTACAGTCTCTGTTACTGCTTGCCACAAGATACATCTTTTAAACTTGATTGTTCAGCACTGTGGACTGTAGACTGTGGAAAGACTGTTAACTAATCTGAGAATAAATTGAACTGATATCCCTACAATGGTAACAATACAGTCAAAAATATTTCTTATACCTGTTGGTTGCTTGAAGCTATCACTTCGGTTATTTTTTGTATAATCATGTAGAAATAAACTTTTACAAATTAAAATGAAAGTGCAATGCAGATAAAAGACAAACACAAGAGAACAATGTTTGGGCTGTTGAGGTTTTGTTACATTTTCCCTGGTCCATCAGTTAATTCATAATGACTACAAATTATATTCTTAAAGAAGTAACTGAAGATTCTGAGTTAGAACTGCAAACAAAGCTGTCTGAGATTCCGATCACATCCTTTTCTGCTACATTGCACTGCAGTAGTGCAAAGTATGATGTGGAAGACATCCTTGATATTGCAAATAGATTCCCTGTATAGCATATGTTTTATTTTCCCATCCTTAACTATACTTGTCTAAAATACAGAAAGTCTTATCCTTATTCTGCTGTGATCCACTTCAAGTCATTAATTTGCACAGTCTTTTATAACTTGCTGCTTGTATACCAAAAAGTGTTTTCTATGGTTTACCTTTATATGTGCATTTTTGAACAGCAGATGTTCAAAAGGACGTTTGCAAAGTTTGCAAACGTCAAACGCAAAATGCTTCAAATGTGCAATGAGAGAATGCACAGTGACATTCGCTCATTGCAGATTTGGCATTTTGGGGCGGATTGCACTATAGTGGGGATCGGAAAATGCACCCTTTCCCCATTGTAGTGCGATTTCAGAGTTAGTATATTAAAGTAGGGGGGAGGGGGGCACAGCCCCCCACATAGGGGGTGCAGGGGGACTTGCCCCTCTGCATTACATTTCATTACATTTCGTATTCGACTTTTATGTTTAAAAATCAGTGAATCTGCTTTTCGATTTGCTGATTTTCAAACATTGGAAACTGTCGTGGTTTTGTGTTTCGTGCATACGATTCGCTTATATGAGCAATCGCACGAGTGATTTTCGCATATGTGAAGGTAAACCATTTTCTGTACTCAGAATGCAGCACTGTAAGTCATTAATAGTTAGTGGATGAGCTAAGCATTGCTTTCATTAACTCGTCATTCTACGCTGCAGCGGTATAACTCTAGTCTCAGATGCATTACACCTCTGATACTTCTCAGATATTCAGAGTCAGAATTTGTTATAAACCTGAAAACTGTTCTGTCCCTTTGGCCATCTTTTAATATAATCATTGTCCTTGTACTGTGTCCCTCGGAAGTGTGATGTCTACTATAATGGCTATAGTACACCATTTAATGTTTTCATTCTTTCAGAAGGTATGACAAAAAAACTTAATGGATAGGTAATTTTCTTCCTCTGAATTTGTTGTGTAAAGTCTGATTAGTTCCCGAGAATTATTCCTCAGCTCTGCGCAAGCAGATGAGTTTGAAGGAAGTCCATGGTTATTTCAGAGGAGGCAAAGGCATGAACCATTTTCTGCCATTTAATTGCCAATTGAACAGGATTGCTATGTTTTTTTTTTTTTTTTGCAGCAACTCTACAGAAGATGACAGCTTTTGCAGAGGTCCAACGCTTGTGCTTCTAAAACATGGTTGTTGTAATGCTGCAGCAAATAATACCTCACTAAACAACACTTCATTATCATACATTTCATTTTTGTTGAAATAATGCTTGTTTTCCTCTTCATTCGTTTTTTGTTAGACTTCCCCAGCACTGGCACAGTCTATTCATACATCAAGTCTCATCAACTCCTCTTGCGTGAGTGTATCTTCTGCTACATTTCACCTACTAAAGATTCTGCAGATCATACATCATCTCTCCATAAACCTGCAGCTACTGCTTTCAAGGCACTAGATTCCCTTACAGTTTCCAGTCCCAGATAGTGTACTGAAAAATAGTTTGTCACAGCAGTACCCTATTAGTCAAAAACCATAGTCAAAAAATGATTTACAAGCCAATATTTTGGCAAAGCATTTTACATTCTGACATATACATTTTTTTCAGGTTTGATGACCATGGAGTTGAGTATAATAAATGAGGGGAGCAGGAGAATGCCAACCTGCATATGCATAAGGGGAGTTTTACCAGCATTTACAAATAAATGAATGAATGAATAAGTAATAAAAAGCTGGTAGTGCCCTACTCCTCATGAAGCACGCAGTGTTTTTTGAGAAACAGCTTTAGTGGTAGCAATACAATATAAACCCACTTTTATTTGAAACTGCTTTCTTAAAGTTCTTATTGAGTGTCAGAAGCTATTTTGGGTTGTATCTATGTTTGCCTTATATCTGGAAAGTTTCAGTATTTGTGGAGAATATGTCTGAACTGAAAGATGTGGGAGGCCTTCTGGGCCGCCAATACCTTACTAATCTGTTGAAGAAGACAAACAGGCCACTGCTAAGATGAAACCTGAGTGCTATTCACATGAACTAGAAACTGATGTGCTCCCTTCAAAGGTGACTTTTCTGGAGCTGGCTATATCCCTACAGTGTAGTAACCTCAAGGAATGATAAGCAACATTCAGATAACTATGCACTCCAGCTAAAAGGGGAGGAGTGTACCAGTAACACTGTACTCTCTAGGTTGTCTGCCCAACAATACAGCAGAGTATAAATGGTGAAGTAACACTCTACTGTCTAGGATGTCTGTCTAGCAACAGAATAGAGTACTAATTATGAAGTAATACTATATTTACCAGGTGGTCTGCGCAATAATATGGTCGCAACTTCCAGGTAATGAATGAAATTTTAGTGGATTTTAGCCTCAGTTTGACAAATGATCTACTCTAGACACCATGGTTAGTCAAATGGATACTATGCTACTTAAAAATTTTACAGACGCATCCTCAGAAGACAGGATGTCACTTTTATTTCAGAGAACTGCACTGATTGTAAAGCAAGTAGAGGTCTATCACAGTACTGATATGAAATACCAAGAAAAATTAACAGCAACTACAAATAAAAAATGTTTTTTCAGACAGACATGAGAAATTAAAAGCAGAACTTAAACAGAAGAGGGGAAGATGCTACATATCTGGAATCACGTAACTGGAAAAGAAATAATGACTTCATATAAAGATCTAGGACACTAAATGCCAGGGGAATCGGATTACCAGAAGCCATTGCAGACAAAGATTTCAAGGAGTATATTTGAAAATCTAACACATGGGATTAAATGTATGTCAAAATACTTAACCCTTCACCCCTCATTCTGAAAGAAACAACATAATGGGAATGACTGAAAGAAATGAAACCAAACTATCTAGCCATGTTTTATTGACAATGTTAAAGAAAAACCAAGATACAGAGTAAAGTCACAGTCCATGTATTTATTGACAATGTCTTCACCTAGAAAAAGAGAATAGCTATTAACAGCAGACATTACTAAGGCATTTAGTTATGAAAATATAAACTGAAGCTTGTACGTGGTTATTTAGAGGACTTGTACAGAACAAGACAGATAATGGGGAATATAAGCACCAATTCCAGTACTTGGAATTTTAAAATATAGTACATACAGCTATGATTATTTTGTAGAAACGTTACTAGAACTGTGTTAAAATCAAAAAAAAAAAAAAAGACCAAAGGCAAGCAACTTGGTGAAGTGGGAAGTGCTCAGCAAACAGTCCAATCGAAAAACAAATCACAATTCCACACAAATGCGAGTGCAAACTTCTTTTACTGGATAAAATATCAAAACAAAGCTTTTGGATTAAATAATCCTTCATCAGTGTTACAAATGTAAAAACTGAGTGCTCAATAAATACACATTTAAAATAATCACATGACACATTTTTTCTAAAGAATATTTATATAATATTATACGTTTCTCTGTCTTAATTTTAAAATTGGTTTAATTGTAACATGTTTGTTTATACCTGGGGGAAAATATATAAAAAATATATATTGATATGTAGTTATGAATTTGGATGTGGTATATATAGATATGTGTATGTATGTGTATGTATATATATATATATATATATATATATATATATATATATATATATATATATATAGTATATTTTTATAGTAATAGTTTTACATTGTTTCATTCCTTATATGCCTTAACTAAGGATATTTAAATTTTATTATTGAGCGTTTACTTGTTGTGATAGGATGGCTGTGTCATGTGATTATTTTAAATGTGTATTTATTGAGCACCGAGTTTTTGCATTCGTAACACTGATGATGTATTAATTAATCTGAAAGCTTTGTTTTGATATTTTATACAGTAAAAGAAGTTTGCACTCGTGTTTGTGTGGAATTGTGATTTGTTTTTCGATTGAAATCAAAACAGTCAGGGCTTATGTAGAAAGACTGCAGCAAATAACACAGTACAAATATTTCACATTAAAAACTGCTTTTCTGAGAAGGAAATAGAATGGGAAATGACAAGACTTAAGAGACATAAGTTCAAAAAATCATCAGTGAGCTAAGAGATACACACACCCTTTAATTCTCCAGGAAATCAAAGCATCAATAAAACAGAAAAAACAAATAGAAGAAGTTCCAATATCCCTTCTGGGGATGATACAGCCAAGGCTTTCTCATCTAATAAAAACAAAGTCTGGCCTAGGTCAACACAAGGAATCAAAAAAAAAATCAAGTACAGAGTAAAGAATCTGAAAATTCTTGGCAAAATGGGTGTTACAGGAAGAAAATCCATGAAGAATATTCTAATACTTCATGTTAAAAAGCTGTCAAGTGAACAATGGCAGTTTAGATCATGCAAAAGAATACTACTGATTAGTAGAATGAAATAAAATGATTCAGGATATCGAAACACAAAAGCAAAACAACACTTGACTAAAAAGAGCATTAACTAGCATAAACAAACAAGTTATCTGTACTGCCTCCCTTTTATATCCCTCCCGGAGACAATGTCTCAATCCTCGAGGACATTCTCTCCTGGCTCTCAACCAATATCAGTAATGAAACTATAATCCTGGGGGAATGTTAACATTAACTGGGACACAATTCTATCTCCAACTAACTCCCTAAATATAAATCTTTATAACTTCACTCAGCTTATTAACTCCACAACCAGACCTTCCAAAGACTTCCTCTCTGGTAGCACCCTAGACTGGATTCTAGTTTCCCATCCTCACTACATCTCCAGTAGTGGCACTCTTCCAGATCCTCTAAGTGACCACCTTCCCACTTTCGCCCATCATCTTTCTTACTTCATACAACTTCCCCCACTCCTACATCTCTACTCGATACCTAAAGAACTTCAACCCCAATGCATTCTCTGATGCACTAAAAAGAACTAACTGGAACCCACTCAAAACTTTACCCCTGGAAAATGCTGTTACTTATTTCAATAAAACCTTCTTAAACTTGTTAGACTCCTTCGCTCCCTGGAAAACAAAACACACTAAACGTAACTCCATCCCTTGGCTAATGAAGAATACCTTAGGCACCATGTGACAGCATGATAAAGCTTGGAAATACTACCATAAAACTAAAACTATTACTTCCCTTAATGAATACAAAACACTCCACAACAAAGTAAAAAGAAAACTTATTAACTCAGGCCGTAAAGCCTATTTTCCCACCCTCCAAACCCATCACAACTATAACCCTAAAAAATTCTGATATGGAATCTCCTCACTTCTTAACCCAGGTAAAAAAAAAATCCCTTGCCCTGACCCAAATGCCTCTGACTCAGACTTAGCTACTCAATTCAACTCACTCTTTATTGACTCCATATCAAAATTAACATCATCCTTCACTAATAACCTTGCTTCCCCACAACAACCTCCATACATTCCTTTCTCCTCCACTACCTCTAGCTCCCAACCTCCTGCCTTCTCTATGAACCCTATCCCTATGTCTACTATAAAAAAAATAAACTACTTCTAAAATTGAAGCCTGATGAAATACCCTCCGACTTACTAAAAATAGCCACAGAAGCCACTGCCTTCGCTATCTGCATCCTAATAAATCAATCAATTTCAGAATGCCATGTTCCCCAGCTCTGGAAAAAGGCCTATATTATTCCATTCCATAAAGGCGGTAACAATAATGATATCTCCAACTTCCATCCCATCGCTATCCTATCCCCTATTTCAAAACTTCTTGAAAAATGCATCCACCTACAACTCTTATCCTATCTTGTAAATAATAACCTTCTTACTCACATCAAGCATGGATTCTGACCCGGCCATAGCACCACGACCGCTCTCCTCTCCTTCCTAGAAACTGTAAACAAAGCCTACAACTCTGGTCATATTGTATCCACCCTCCTCCTAGACCTCTCTAAGGCCTTCGACACCATCTCTCATAACCTTCTTACGAAGCTCTCTAAACTGAATATATCCCATTCCTCTATTAACTGGTTCACTAGTTACCTATCTAATAGGCAACAAGCAGTTAAGTGGAAAAAAGCTACCTCATCATTCCTAAATACTCCCACAGGTGTGCCCAAGGCTCAATTCTAGGCCCCCTTCTATTCAATATTTTCATTAATGACGTCTACCATGCTATCCCTAATGCCAAGCTCATCCAATATGAGGATGACTCAACAATAATCTGCTCTGCAACCTCCACTTCTTCATTAACAAAATTAACCGAAGATGAGTTCACCTCTACAGAACAATGGATGCTAGATAACCATCTAGCACTAAATGCAACCAAGACTAAACTAATGATATTCCCCACTCTAAAAGCATCATCCTAGACAATAACTCTTTCTCTATCGCCAGCCAAAATAACACTTCACTTGAAATAGTCTCCACTGCTAAATTGTTAGGAATCCTCATCGATGACCAACTAAAGTTTGATGGCCATCTTCATGTAAATATAAAAAAAAAACTCACAAGAAACTTGGCATGCTTTATTGCCACAACCGTTTCATTTCTCCCTCCAACAGACTCATTCTTGCTAACACATACCTCATCCTTTCCCTCCTGTATGATGCCTCTATCCTTACCAATTTGCAATCCTCCCTCAAATCTAAACTCTCCTCCTGCTATAATAAAATTTCAAAATTTGCAACTTGCCACAGATCCAATACCCATTACTGCATCTCCCTGGGCCAGCTGAACTGGCTTGAACTGCCCAATTATCTTACCTATATTCAACTTATGAATGCACACAAACTTATTTTTAGCCCCTCTCTCTGCCCCTCCATTGCCTCTACCTTCCAAATGCATCTTACTAACAGATGTCTTCTATCTAACTTCCAAAATCTAATACAACTACATAAACCTGCCCTCCCTCCAGGCAAACATCTTCTATCCTTCTGCTAAACATGCCACTATAATTCTCTCCCACATCTTATCCAGAACACTAACAGTCTCTCTATCTTTAAAACTTTACTTCACTCACACCTAATCTCACAATGGGAATGCTCTTGCTCTCACCCTACATATCTTCCATAACTTTAGTTCTCTCTATTCTACACACATCTGCTAATTAGCCTCTTTTAGCCCATAATTTCCTGAGGGAACCTGCATTCTTTATGCTACCTTAATCTATTTATAATGGGATTTTCATGCATCTGCTCCTTCAGATACCAATTTATTGCAACTGTTGTTGCCATGCATTTTTTCTAAGTCTTTCATTAAGTGGTTTTGTAAACTTTGTAATTGCTTTTGTAAATCTGTAACTTTCTATATTTGTATTCACTGGAGCTTTTCTCCCCAGGACTCCATTGAAAATGGTCTCCTTGTGGCCCAATGGACCATCCTGGTAAACAAACTGCAAATAAATAAATAAATAAACTAAGTCTCTGCTAATTTCAAAGGCTAATTATACAATGAAGGGTCATTGTTATTGTAAAAGTTTACGCTGATTGGATATTCCAATCAGCACGTCGATTGTAACTCAAGCATATATACCAATAGAAGAAAGTCCGGTCACTGAAGTACCAATGAGCGGTCAGATTTTACTACTGGAATATTCTATGGAGAGCAAAGCAAAATACATGAAAAATCAGGTACTGAAACAGGATGTCCAGAATTTTGCCTCATAGTATTGGTCTTTTTCATTGCGGTGGTGGTGCTGCGGTAGCTTTGTCGCCTCACAGTAAGACGTTGTCATGTTTGATTCTCAGCTAGAGTGTCTTCTGTGTGGAGACATGCATGAATGGGCATACCTTCGTTGAAGGTTGTGCGTCAGGGCTGGCAACTCGGCACGTAAAAATCTACTGCCAATCATTAGCGGAGCAGACCGGAGTTCTGCTGTGGCGACCCCTAACTGGGAAAAGCCAAAAGACACAACAACAAGTATTGGTCGTTTTCATATGAAAAAAAATTAGTTTTCTAGCAAGCCAGTTTGGTTGAAGTCAATAAATGACAGACATTTAAGATTTAGCCTAATTATCCTTCAGAAAATGCTCTTTAAAAACAACAGAGATTCTCTTTTCTCAATTACTTCTCTCAAAAAAATTAATAATAAAAAATCAACAAAGATTCTCCTTTCTCAATGATTTCTCTATAACTGCATTGATGTACTGTGCAAGTCTGGTAGTGTAACTCTTATACATATGCACAGCACATCAGAAAACATTGAAGAATGAAAAACAATGTGGAAGAACACTATGGAGTTGTTATAAAAATACATTATTTAAGAAACATAAGAATTTTTTTCTTAAAATGTTTAATTTTATAATAGCAATAATCAACTCGTGGGTGTATCAGGATTTATCCATGGTTGGTTTTGTCCATGATCAAACTACACCAGCCATAGGTAAATCCTGATTTACCCACACCCACTAATGGGTATTACTTAGATAATTTTTAAATTGCTAGAAAGGGTATGTTTATGTATTATTTAGCACATTGCACTGTTGACAGTCTCAGTAGAATTCTTTATTCAGCATTTATATGAATACACAAGTTTCTCTTTTTTGATGTATGTAAAGTAACGAGTATAACACACCACTTTTACAATTTTTATTAGAAATCAGTAGTATGTATGTATAAAACTATTTTTTTCTTTACATATAATGCATAGTTCTGCTATAATTTGAGAATTTACTCAGTCTTCAATATAAATTAACCGTCTATATATTACAGGATAAAGTTTATCTGAACTTTTTTTTAATTTGAATATAATTCAGTCAAGTTTCCTTCATCTTCACTTAGAATGACATATAGAAAGAAAAATATAAAGTTGCATTGATTTATTTGGCTTTTAGTCAGGTTAATGCTGAAATTTTGTATATTCTGAACTCATTCTCATGCTAGCAGAACCAGCTGCCTATCTGAAGTAAAGGGTTGCCACAAGAGGCTTCTTTTACATCCTCAAGCCCCAAATCCTAGAAGATACATTCTCTGAGCCCCAAATCCCCAAATGTTGCACTCACTTATTATTTTCTACAGGAAATCAGTGCCGATGCAATTAAAGTATACACCATCAGACATTCCTTTACTTCTCCCTTTTTCAAATTTGTGCGACCATGTAGTTGGTATATTATGGGTTCAGGGGCATGGGACGGTAGCGGGGCTTATCCTACTGGAGTGAAGCATTGGGGCAACACTTATATTTGAGTTTCTTAGGTGGTTTGTACACTAAATAGTTTCAACTGACAAGTTAAGTTTTCAGTCAGTTAAACTTCTTGGATTAGTAACTGAAGCACCACAGCAACTACAACACGCATGAAGAGTGAGGTAAATTCACGATCCTCTTCTTTTGGTGCCTTTCTCATCTTTTTTTTCTTTTTTGGTAAAATGAAAGCATTTCATGAGAAACACTTACTGGGTGCCATAGTTTCATGACTGTGAACTGAAAAATAACTTATCAGTGAGAGAGGAAGGTATGAATTAATTTTCACATGCACATAACATGAAATTATATTGTTATCACACTCATTAGACGAGAACACAAAAATGACATCCTGACTCAAGCGCTGGAGTTAAACAAACATTCCAATTAACAACATTTTTAAGTCAGTGACTCATTTTATATGCCTTACATGGATATCTGCCAAAGTGTTACACTTTGCTAGAGCAATGTTTGCTGCAGGTTTGAATCTTTCCCCCAGTTCAGACACTGTCACATCCAACAGGTATCCGTACTGGGCATTCTTGCATGATTTAATGTTTCATAACTGGCTGCTACTATGGCTGCATCCATACTGGTTTATTCAGAGTTACCAATGGCAATATTGGCTTGTTGAGGTATATAAAATAGCGGATCTACTTCACTTGACCAAAAGCTCCTCTGACTGACACCCATTTGACCGACAACCAATTGACCTAAATGTCATTTGACTGGCAACTCATTTAACTGACTCCCATTTCACCGACAGCTTACAATGCTGAATTTCAACATACTAAATCTTAAACCATAGACAAGCACACTTAGAACACCAATAACTAACCCTTTCCAGAACTTAAAAACTACTTAATTATCTTCTTAACAAAAACAGGACAATGTACAACCAAATTAGGTGGGGGGGCTACGTCCCCCACACCTCCCCCTAATTATATATACTAACTCCAGGATCGCACTACATAGGAGAAAAGAGCATATACATTTAACATGCCTTACAGTACTCTACACATTGCCACAACTGCTGGGAATGTGCAAAACATTCGCCAAATTACTTTAGATACTTCCCATAAAAATATAAAGAGACAAACCCACATTTAGAAACACTACAACACTGCTTTCTACATGACTATCACAATTCTAACAGTGCTGTAAGTTACAGTAATTATTTTCATTACAAGCAAGTCACATGTGAAGGTAACCCACAAGTCTATGTCTTAAATGTCGGTGAAATGGGAGTCAGTCGAATGAGTTGTCAGTCATATGAAATTTAGGTCAAATGGGTGTCAGTCAAATGAGTTTTAGGTCAAGTGAAGTAGACCCACAATGACAGTAGGGATGATCTGGATTACCTCTACTAGTGCAGTTTTATTGTTTCTGTTAGATCATCCCCTAGATGATGGTAGATAGTGCTAGGGCTAGCATTATGGCTTTGAAGAGTCTTACGACCTTCACTGCTTTTTCAGATTGTGACTGCATATAAAGTTAAACAGTGGTAGAAGTGCATCTCCAACATTATCAGCAACATTTACAAGTACCCCTTGTCACTCCTGATCTACTTGTTTTATCAGCTCCTCTGTTTAATTAAAGATTATTGTTTTGTAACAAAATGGAAATATGATGGATGTCTCCCAGAATGACTGAGTGCTCCTGAATGGGTCTGCATTTCCATACTGCTGTTGTCAGACAAACTAGTCTCATGTGATGCTGCACCAAATATGACGCTGAACAGACTAGTAGGACAGCAGATGGTATATGCACCATATTACGTTCTGTGCCATACAGCCATTACAAATGTACAGTGGACATTACTTGCTGCTACTCTGCTACAAAGATATTGTAAGGTAGGTCACTAGTTATTGTTGGTATGATTATATATGGCTCCCTATCAGAAATGTGAGTCTCTTTAGGTCAAAAAGTAAACTGCAATTCAGATAGAAAAACAGCTAATTCCAAAATATGCTTTTATAACATATCAGTGTTTTTTTTTTAACTTGTGAGGTTATAGCATTCACATAGTCACTATCTATCTATCTATATATATATATATATATATATATATATATATATATATATATATATATATATATATCTATATCTATATGGATCCACTTTGAATCATCAAATGTTCAGAACATCGAAATTCTGATCATTGAGACCAGAACATCGATGTTGAAAACATCAAAGGTTTAAAGTGGAAGTGCCAGGTAAGTAAAATTATGGAATATTGGGTGTGTATGCAGGACAGCAAGGTGCTCTGCATGTTGTGTGTGTGTGAGTGTGCCATCTGAGGGCTGGCACTGCAGGTAGGGTATGGGGAATCTCCCGTTTAGCACTACCGCATATAGCAGTAAATGTGAGATTTCCCTTACCCCACTGTAGTGGGATCTCGGAGTTGAAATATTTAAGTAGGGGGGAGTGCAGGGGGGCAAAGACCCCTGCATAAAATAGTTTATGTAAGTTTTTTTGTTTTTGTGTGGTTCATTTTGAACTTTCGATGTTCTGAACATCGATGTTCTGGTCTGGATGATTAGAACGTCGATGTTCTGAACATTCGATGATTCAAAGTGGATCCATATATATATATATATATATATATATATATATATATATAGATAGATATATATATAGATATATATATATGCATATGTGTGTATGGGATCTGGACACATGCTCGACTAGCACATGTCCGAATTAGAAAACATCGAACACACATACACGAAAGTGCTTAACACTGACAAGCGCTTCTGTGTATGTGTGCCTGTTTCGTAGATCGGACTACAGTGCGGGTAAGGGAAAATTCCCTTTTTCCCACTGTAGTGCGATCTCGGAGTGAGAATGATAAAGAAGTAGGGGGGTGTGGGTGGTGCGGGGGGGTGAAGCCCCACTGCAGAAACGTAGATTTTTTTTTTTGAAGTACACATACACGGAAGCACTTTTCGCTGTTAAGCGCTTTCGTGTATGTGTGTTCGGTGTTTTGTGATTCGGACATATGCTAGTCGAGCATGTGTCCTAGACCCATATATATATATATATATATATATATATATATATATATATATATATATATATATGCACACATATAGATGTGTGTGCTAACTTCATGCTTGTTGTACTTGCATATGTCCCACTGTTTGACACATTAGTTTTAAATTTCTATGGGTGCACAATGGGTGCACAATTAGAGTCATTACATTATCAACAGTTATCCAGTCATGTACAGATGGGGATAGAGACTGACACAGAGATAAAAATAGATCCAGCCAATGAAATCAAACTCTTTCAGAATCAATCAAGAAAGCCACAGATGTTTGTAGCCTTTTCTGTTATGCTTGTGCAAAAAGCAATTAGGACAGAAAGGTGATCTAAGCTTGAATGTCCAGAAACACTGAAGAAGTAAACTCTGGATCCTTCAAACTAATTGCTAATAAATTTTAGTATCTATGTTTGTAAAATGGGATTGTCATTTTTCAGTTTTGAATTTATCCTACTCTAAATGAAAACATTTCTGCTAGTGTGTCATCTAGTCTGTGTGTGTTACCTTTTAGAGTATCCTTGATGACCTTTTCAACTTACAGCATGGAAATAGTCTACTGCAACCCGGTTCTATAAACATGGGTTAACCTTGGGAGATTTGTTTTCTTCATGAAACTATCAACCCTCTCTTCTCAGTAAGTATTTTAGACACACCCCTCCTTCTAAAAATCCTCATAAAGCTGTCTATAAGGGAAATGAATGTATGTGGTTCAATTCAGACATAATGCACACCGGTCAAACAAATTAATTCTCTAATGCAGATTCCTTAGCTTAAAACTCCAAATTAGTACTTTACCAGGCTTGTTACCTAGTCCCCTCCTATGTGTGACCATCGTTTCCAGATATACATGTGCCAGGGTCTTTTTCAGCAATCCCAGTTACTTATGGGGTTTCCTATTAGCATATTATAGTTTTTTCCTTAACCTGGATTTCTGACAAGATAGCCACTTTTATGCTTGCAAGTCACCCTACTTAGAAACTTGCTCACCCGTCTCATGATAATCTTCCTAGCTGCCTTACAAACAGTTATCAAAGCCATCCTGAAAGACTCTCAAAAAGGCTTGGGGGTTAGTTGTGGCACAGAATTGTGCACTGTTAGGTGTAAAATCCCCCTAAAATAATCAAAAGCTTGTATTGGATATCAAATAATAAAAGTTCTACCCTCCACAAGCAACTGTCTTCTTGCTCTTAAGATATTTCTATGACAAGGATTGTGCCATGACTGGTGAGATTACATTGAAGTGTATGTTTCAGATTTATACCATGCAAGCCCCTGGGAACCAACCCATATGTCCATTTGTCTTCATTGTAGGGAGATTGCAGCTATAAAAGTATACCCATGATCATCAGGTCTGAACCCCCTACACAGGTCCTGAATGTCCAGAATTTTAGTAGAGTGGTTTAATACTTTCATAGGTTCATACTAGGCTAACTGCCCTTGTGAGCCATTTTAAGCCTAGCCAATTATCCCCTGTGAGATTCAAACCCTGTACCTTGTGTTTGTAAGGCAAACACCTTAACCATTAGGCCACCCTCCCAACCTTTCCTTAACTTAAGATTTCTCTCCATTATGGCTATAGCTCTGTGGGCAAGAGAATTATGTATAATATTGTGATCTCCCCAATAAGAGTATGAACAGCATATTTATTAACCTCATCTACTGCCTGGTAAAACCCAGAAAATTTAAAAAATATCAACATTTGTGCCGTGTGTGGACCCAGGACTGTCGTGTCTGGCAAACTTCAGTCCCAGGTAATAAATAACAGTAGCAGATGAGAAATGTAAGTATCAAAAATGCAGTGTATTCACCAGAAGAAAAAAAACACAGTGCCAAGCACAACTCACACCCTTCACAGCCACTAGAAGAATTTATAAAGCTTTTATCAATACAATTTAGAGTAGAGCTTAGAAAAAACAGAGGTTTGCATTAAAAATAAATAAATAAATAAATAAAAAGAGAGACATTTTAACTGACAGAAAAGTCACTTGACAATGCAAAAAATTGTAATTCCTAGCAACAAAAAAAAAAAAATAATAATAAACAGTTCATGTAAGAAAACCACACCTTTTGTCATAAAAGTAATTGCTGAAGTGATTTTTTTTCCTCTGAAGGGAACTTGTCTGCTCAACAAAGGGAAAACCCGAGTGGATCATCAATCCTCAAAAGCCCACAAGAAGAGCAGTCTTCAGTGGGAGGAATGTTTTGAAGGCTTGGGACTCAGACCATTAAGTTTTTGCAGCTGTCAATGGTCTGGGCATATAGCAGGTGCAATTAAACTTTGGAAACTGGCCAGCTGTTACATCCTAGGCAGGGTATCGCCCATATAGCTGATGACTGCAGCAGTGATTTACTCAAGCACCTACTGTTATGGTAAGTTTACTTACACATCTATACTTTGTGTTTCTTTTCTGTATTTATTATTTTTTGCAGGATTTGTTGAAGTCTTTTTGTTGGAATCTTAGCAAGTGTATTTGCATGTAAATTAATTAAAGAAATGTTATGGAATCTTGACATATAGGTCACATTTTTTCTTTTTTGGTTGTACCACTATTTTTATTTTCTGCATGGTTTTTAGGAGTGTTACGTGTTCCTATATACTGTTATGTTCCAGAATTTTTAAGGATTCTTCTTCCAAACTTAAAAATTATAGTGGGTAACCATCTAGTCTTGCTGTCTTTTTAAATTTAGCTATTTTATTGCTATTCTTATATCATCTTCTGCAATATTTCTGTTTCTCTCTCTCTATCTCTCTCTCTCCCTCTACTTCTCTAGCCCTCCCTGCCTTCTGAAATCTAGAGAATCCTTATCAAGGAGAGATCTTGGAACTAAATCTCACTGCTACGAGAACCTCTAAGATCTGAGACTAGCATTTGCTCCTTTTTGACTCTAAGAAGACTGGGAAAACTTAGTTCAGCCAATGAAGCTGTCCAAGTCTGTGAAGTATATCTCCTTTTAACCATAATGTTGTGCTGCTATGAATTCTTCTCAGATCTCTTCAGCCATACATGTCAGTGATAGAAAAATTCCCATACTAAATCATCCTTTTAGCTGGTTTGCTATTTTAAAGTCTTTGATTTTGTCTAATTTGTCCCTGTTATTTTTGTGGTAATTCTCAGTTATTATCATGTTAATTTCATTCATAGCAAGCTCAATGCATTCTGTTTATTTTTGTGTGAAAAAAGTGCTTTTGTCTTCTCCTCACTTTTGGGTTAGTATCGTTTTACATTTTTCTGTCTTTGGAGAGAATTTTGCTATCTGTAAATGTTTCATCGGTTCATACAGTCATACTTGGCTGTTGATCAGAAGGATATTTTGTGGAGACCTTGGTGTTCTGTTTCCCAGGTTTTGTTACTATCCCCGTTTGGATTTAAAGTTTGATCCTTTGTGGCAGTTACACTACCTATTTGCATGGTTACATTGTCAGTTGTTTTCTGTGTAGTCTTGTTAATATTGTTGTTATTAATACTGGAAAATAAGGGAGTCAAAAAGAATTTAAAAAAAGTGTGTTACAGGCCTAATATTACCCATCAGGATAAAGATGTCAAATGTTTAAAAACTTTAGGTTTGGCTCACATCACTAAACCCTGTGAAATCTGCACCTCCTTCAAACCATCTGCTATTAAAGGTAGTTGTAACCTTGTAGAGTTACAAAAAACTTATGTCAACTCCTGTTCTGGAAGAATCAGAACTTCTTTTGTTTCTGCTTCTGGTTTTGGGACCACGAAAACAGAAGCTTAAAGGAGATTGCTTTGCATATGCCTAGCCCCTGCCCCTCCCCCAATTCACCATAAAAAAAAAGCTGAAACTAGAGACTTATATTGCCCTGGCTGGGTTCACACTCACCAAAATACACAAACCCTCCAAACCAAGTAGCTTTGCTTCAGAGATTTCAGAAATCAATCTGTGAATTCCTAAAACATACACTTGGATGAGTAGAGTACCTTCCCTGTCAGATTTTTCAACCACCTGGCCTAGATTTTCCTCATCAGCCGCCATCAAGCTCCATTTCATCTTCAACTAACAGTCAACCCCTTGATGTTGAGGTCAATGTTAATAGCATTTGCAGTGTCATCTGTGGTCCTGGCTTCAAGACTACAACCTTCAGTTTTCCTGATGTCAGCAGCATATTTGCCACCAGATTTGTTAACATCAAGTACTTTAATGCTAATGGATCCATCTGTATTACCATCAATGGTCAAGTTGTCTTGGATAGAGCTGGGTCTGCCCATAGTGAGCCTGACCCAGAATTGGCCTATCAGTGATTGATGCTCAGACTTCCAGCATTGGTGTGACCAGTTGACAATCAGGGTTTAGGCCGGTCTAGACTTCATCTTCTAGATGGTGGCCTATGCACACCAATTGACATGAGCTTTCACTGTTACACCTACGGGACCTCAGATGCCTTCCTTGATGGATGGCCACCACCTTATTACATAGAATGTAGTGGCTGGGTGCCCTGCTCCATGAATCATAATTTCAGCTATCCATACAGATTCCTTCTTCTTGAAATTCTTCCTGAAATGTAAGACAGTGTAAGTGCAAGAGAAAGCACATAAACGTACCCCTGAGTCTCTGATTACAAATGTGTATGAAAAGGTTATTTCCCCACCATTTCAGCCTAATGACCCAAGATTTGTGGAAATCCTTGAAGAGATCCATGCAAAGGTGGGATGGACTCACGAAACCCTTCTCATTTTGAGCATACCCTTTAGGAGGCCTTACTGTTGCTGACATCATTGTCTTGGTCAGCACAGATGACAGGAAATGTCATCTGCTCATGCTGACCCTCAGAGGAACCCCAGTATGGTGGCTTCTTTTACAGAGAAGCCAGACAAGTCCTGTAGCATCATATGGAACTGGACTGGTTTTGCTGTTACCCTGTTGATGGACTCTAAAGTTGATGCAGCTGCCTTAAAGCAGTCTATCCACATAAGAAAGAGCCCATGCCTTAGACATACTTGGACCGAGTGTTTACCCATCCTCGATGTTTTCCTTGATGATAGTAAACTACATGTTTCAAATACTGAGATTCCTGAATGACTTGGCCAAAGAAACTGAAAAGATTGTGTAAAGGCTGATAGATAATGATGCTAAAAAGTTGTAATAGATGTCAACCATATGCTCCATTTCTAATTTGACAATGCCCACAATAAAACAGATGGTTCAGCAAGGGTGTCAGTCACTGGCACAATTATTAGATTTCACATCTGGCTTCATCTGATGGATTTCTCCAAGTGCACAATGGCTAATTTTATTAATTCCACACTCAAACGAATCCAGCTTTCTCATCTAGCATCACGCAATGAAAGTACGGTTGTGTAAAATCTTTCCATAACAGAAGCTGTCCTGCTCTTCACTCTTGCAGTAGTCTTTACAATAGGGATCCCCTGCCAAGGGCAGCCTGACGTCGGCCAGTATAGCAAAGCCTTTTGGTTGTAAAGGGTATGCAGTATGTTACACCTATGCTCTCCCCACAGGGAATAGGGCATAAAGATGACATCTAGATGTACCATCCTCACAACTGAAAAGCCCCAGTAGGAATGACAATCCAAGGATAAATGAAGGTACCAACTACATCCAAATGGAAAAAGGATGGGGCGGGGGTGGATACTGCAACAGTGAAGAGAAGGACATCTACTGTTATAATAAGATTTTACACAACTGCACTGTCCTTCCATATCACTGTTGCAGTGTTCTTCATAAAAGACAGAGTGCAAAAGCTCTGAAAGAAGATTGGAAGGAGGAAGGGCCAGGAAAGCCCTCTAAAAAGCCATGGAAAATGGCCCTAGCAAAGCCAGCTCAGGCCCTAGAAATCACATCCAACTTATAGTGTTTAGTAAAGGTATGCACAGAAGTCCAAGTTGCTCCCTCAAGAGTAGAGTGAGTATCCAAACCCTTCCAAAAAGCACCAAAGGAAGCCATCACCCTAGTGGAATGAGCCTTAACAGAGGAAGGAAGTCTCTTCCCATGAAAAGAATAGCAAAAAGAAATGGCTTTTGATATCCAAGAAGAAATGATTTGCTTGGAAAAAGCCAAACATAAAGAACTAGGATAAAAGGAAACAAAAAGCTGTTCATATCTACAAAATGTTTTAGTCATATCCAAATAATATCTGAGTTGTCTATGCAAATCCAAGGTGTGCAAAACCTTCTCACTAGCAGACTGTGGAGAATGGAAAAAGGTGGACAAATGAATAGACTGATTAAGAGACAACTCATTAACCACCATGAGCATAGAAGAAAGATTGGTATAAGTGGACAACCTGTCCTAATGGAAAACTAAAAAAGGAGGAACAGTCATAAGGGCTTGCAGCTCAGACACCTGTTTGGCATACGTAATGGCCAAAAGAAGAACAGTCTGCCAAGAACTATGCTGTAAGGAAGCTAAAGCAGCAAGCTCAAAAGGATCCTGACTCAATTTTTATAAAACAAAATTAAGGTCTCAGGAAGGAAGGACAGGCTTCCTGGGAGACCTAGTGTGAAGGACATCTTTATGAAACTCTTTGGCCTCAAATATAGAAGCTAAAGGGGGAGTCAAAAGCAGACAAGCAGAGATAGCTGATAGATGGGCTTTAACAGAAGAATATGCCAACCTAGCATTATAGTTATACAAAATAGAGAGTAGCCAAGGGAACATCCACTTTTAATGTCTCCAAATCTTTTGGGTTTCTAATACTATGATGGGAATCGACCCCATTCCTAAGTCAAGGTACAATTAAAGTTCATGAAACTAGTATCATTTCAATCATTGATGTCAGCCAAAAGTGCTCTTCACAGCACCCGTAATGTGCCCAGGAATAACTCCTTCTGCAATTCTGATGGGGTTACATGGATTGGTAACATCTAAATACAATTGTAGAGGGTTGTTTTATAAGACCAGTTGCTCCTACTACTATTGGAACTGTCTGTGTATCTTTCTTCCACATTGCTCTCATTTCTGCCTGCAGATCCTGATATTTTATGATTTTGTGTCTCTCTGTATGCAAGACACTGTAGTCACTGGGTGTAGCGATTTCAATGATCAATGCTACTTTTGCCTTCTTTCCTTGGACCACTAGATCCCGTTTTCTAGCATCTATCTTTTGAACTGCTGGTAATGGGTGATCCCATGTGATATAAACTTCCTCATTTTCTATGATGCTTTGTGGCTCATGTTTCCAGTGTTTTCAGCCACTTCAATACCATAATGTTTGCACAATCCCCAGTGCAACAGTCTTGACACATTATTATACCTTTCAGTATACAGTCCTTCTGCCATTAGTATGTCACAACCAGCAACAAGGTGTATGACTGTTTCCATTTTGGTTTTACAAAACCTAGATTTGGCTGTTTCTCCCAATGTTCAATGGATTTTGTAAATTTGCATGTATGCAGCCCACTATCTTGTGCTGCCAATATTAACCTTTCATCTATGCAAAACCACCAAGTAGCAAGACACAAAAATAGAAATACCACACACAGGCAGGAAACAGTTTCCAAAGTATTTATTCTTTAGCACCTCAACTTAACCATTCTTCAATAAGTATAAAATAAAGTAGCAAAACATTCCCCTTAAATACCCAACCCTAATGAAACAATTAAAAACAACCATAACCTAATTAAATCAAATATTTTCAATTAATTTCACAATTAAGGCCATGTGGAACATAAATCATATGGTGAGCATGAAGCATCCTTCTTGTTTTCCTGTCTAATCTATCCAACATGCTTTGGGGCCAGTCAATCACTCCAAAACTGTAAGTTAGGACAGGAAGAGCAAATTGGTTTATAGCTTGAATTTTGTTCCTAGATGTCAGTGCTGTTTTCAGAATTAATTTAAGTCTTCAAAAGTAATCCTAAGTTTTATTCGCATTTGTTCATGTTTTATTGTTGATCCTTCAATTCCAAAAATATTTATACATTCCCTCTTGATCAAGTTCTTTTATATCATGTTCTTGTCCCAAGCTGATGTTTTCCGGGTGCAGCAGTTTTCATGCTTTAAAGGTTGTTTTTGCACACTTATCAAGACCAAATGACATTCTTATATCATCTGAAAAAGTTTTGGCAATATGCAGCTGTGCTTTCAGTTTCTCATCTGATGAGCTATACAGTTTTAAATCATCGATAAAAAGAAGATGAGAAGTCTTTACACTTTGTTGTTTTCTAGGAGCCAAATTGTAGCCATGGCCTAAGTTGATAAGTAAACAACTTAATGGGTTAATGGCAAGGCAGAATAAGAATGGTGACAGAGAGTCACCCTGGAATATCCCCCACTGAATTTTTATTCCTGAGATAATCTATCCTATATCATGGGTTAATTGCAAAGTAGTCTGCCACTGTTTCATGGTCACTGTAATGTAGTCAATCAGTGTAGGATGTATCTTATACATTTTTAAGCACTCTTATCTATGAATGTGGGATACTATCACATGTTTTTATAGTCAATCCAAGACATACTTAAATTCTTCCCTTTTTTACAGTTCTTCAGTATGACTTTATTTAACAACAAATGATCCTTTGTTCCATATGACTTTCTATTATTTCCCTTTTGTTCTATTGCCATAATTGAGTTTTCTTCTAAATTACTATAAAGCCTGTCAGCATCAATTCCAGTTTATAGTTTATACATCTTCGGAAGGCAAGTTAATTGGTCTGTAATTTTTAGGGTAGCTTCCAGGTTCCTTCTTAAGCAGGAGCATTGTTTTGCATGTTGTTAGCCAGGTTGTTGTCTGTTCAGGGTGTGCATATAACGGCTAAATATTCTTGCAAATATGTTAATACTTTTAACCAAAAGTTAGGTACTGCATCTGAGCCTCGGGTTTTCCAGTTAGAGGGTTTTCTTAATGTTGCTTCAATATCTCTGGCTGTTAATTCATCCCATTTCATATCCTACACCTTTAAACTACTTATTCTTTCTTTTACTTCTATCTATTTAGCATCTTTGTTATGCTCCACAGGATCTTCATAGATACTTCTCCAAAATATATCTGTATGCCTCTTTTTTTCATTATGTACTGTACCTGTATATTGTTTTAAACTTACATTTTACACTGTAATGATTTTTGTCCTCACTGAATATTTCTGTGCTAACCAGAAATGTCAGTTGTATATATGACTGATGTTGTTTTATGTTATTTGCTGTTGTTTTATTGGTTTATCATGGAGCTTATCTCCCCGGGCCTCTACTGAAAATGGACATATATCCAGTTAGACTAGCCCGGTTAACAAATGTAAAATAAATAAATAATAAAATAAATTTCCCCTTTTTTTGGCGGTGTTTCGATTTATTTTGCCATATTTCCCAATTCTCTATAAAACATTTTTGTGTCATCAATAAATTGGTTATTTTGTACTTTTCCTTTATATTTATTAGTATGTCTTCTAAGTTTTTCCACCTGTGCTGAAAATTTTAGTTTATCATTTGCGATCGTGCATGACAGATCCTGGTCTGTTCTAATACTCCACATTGCTTTTATCACATCTATCTTTCTTATTATTTTGTTGATCTATTCCCTCTTCTATAGTCTTCTAACAGTGACACTTCTTGTCTTAATTGCTTTATAGTTTTCTCTGTTCGATAGTTCTGTCACACTGCCAGCCAAGCTATCTGGAATTTTGTAAATAATTCTATGTCATTTGTGAATACTGATATGATTTATACAGAACTGTACATTATGTACTGTGTTAAATGTAACCACAGCATGCCCTGCTGGCTTAGAATAGAAATAAATATATATAAACTATTGTAATTGTGTAACTGTATGTTTTAATAGTAGAAACTGGGACATAAAAGGTTAACTTGCAACATTTCAAGAAAATAAGTTGAAACTAAATTATTTTAGATTGTGCTACAAAAGTTATCTCTGAGTTTCAGTATAGCAGACACAATGTCTAGAGCTAGAAGATTTTTGTATTGTCTTGGAAGAGAAGTAATTACTAGGTTTGAGATGCAGAAGTGTTTTATTGTTTTATGAATTTTAGGATCTGCAAACATCTGAGAAATATGTATTTTTCACAGAGAGATGCTAAAAATCCTTGCACTTTCTGAAATGGGGGTAGCTTGGGAATTAAAGTCAGGTGACAAAAAAGTGATGTCATCCAAGCTAACCCAACAGTAATATTTGATATTAATTTAAGAACTTGTACTTTGACAGTGGAGGTAGCTTGTGAACTAAAGTCAGATGTCAAAAAAGTGATGTCACCCAAGCGAACTCAGCAGTAATATTTGATATTAATTTAAGAACTCTCTGAGAGAGAGAGTGGGGATTTTCTATTTTGTCTTGGACCTAGCAAGTACATGAGATTCCCCAGGAATCCACTGTTTTTTTTACCCTTTGAGTTGCTGTATCAGCATAGGGTGAGGGGACCTTTAGATTTAATTCAAGATGAGATGGGAGGGTGAGTGTGAATCCCACAAGGAGACTGTTATGGCATATGTCCTAAACCTAAGGACAAGGCTCGGTGAACTCATGGGCTTGGCCTAGG
The DNA here is from genome assembly GCF_019279795.1 of Protopterus annectens. Classification (NCBI taxonomy): domain Eukaryota; kingdom Metazoa; phylum Chordata; order Ceratodontiformes; family Protopteridae; genus Protopterus; species Protopterus annectens. The sequence continues at coordinate 586,330,606 of NC_056735.1, forward strand.
AGAATTTGGCAGAAGCCCAACAGCAAAAAAAGGTCTGGTATGACAGGAATGCTTGAGTTAGAGAGCATGCTGTAAGGCAGCAGGTAATGGTTCTCATTCCTATCAGACACAACAAGTTGCAGGCAGTTGGGGGGACCCTACAAAGTGGTAAGGATGGTTAGTGATGTTAACTACATGGTAGAACTGCTGGGCAGGAGGCAGGGGCATAAACTGTACCACGTTAACATGATGAAAACTTAGCATGATAGGGAAGCCCTTGTGCTGAGTATTTGCTGTGGATGACAGGAGGAGGCTGAGGGGGATCTGGTGACTGATCTCCTCAGTGAGGGTCTGACTGACACCTCAGTGGAAGGGGTAGCAATGTCTCAGGAGTCATCACCTATCCAGGTTTGAGAAATCCGAGCAGTGTTACAGGAGTTTGGGGACATGTTCACTGGGAAACCAGGGTGCACCCACACGGTGCAGCATCATGTGGATACAGGACCCCAAAAGCAAATTACACAGACCCTTTATAGGGTACCTGAGAGAGTGAAATAGCATCTGAGGGAGGAGATAGAGAAATGTTGTTACTCAGGGTAATCTTGGAGTTCAGCGGTCCCTAGGCCTCCCAAGTGGTGCTGGTACCAAAGAAGGATGGCAGCATCATATGCTGTGTGGACTACAGGAAATTAAATAGTCACACAGAGTCAGATGCTTACCCAATGCCAGGGACAGATGAAGCCCTAGAGCAGCCGGGTGGGACTAAGCACTACTGATCTTATCAAGGGTTACTGGCAGGTGCCCTTGACTCCCAGTGCTAGAGAGAGGTTAACCTTTGTGACTTCTTTTAGTTTGTATGAGTTCACAAAGATGCCCTTTGGGATGAAACATGCCCCAGTGACTTTCCAGAGGCTGGTAGATCATATCTTAGTACCAGCAGGAGATTTTGCCCTTACTTACATAGATGATATTGCCATCTATAGCCATTCCTGGTAAGAGTACCTTCAGCATGTCAGCAAGATGCTGGGCAGTTTACAGAGGCAGGGTTGACCATTAAGGCTTGCAAATGTCAGGTGGGTATGGCAGAGGTCTCCTACCTGGGGCATACAGTGGAAAGTGGTAAGATCAGGCCAGAATCTCTCAAAGTGGAAACCATTCAGGCATGGCCTGCACTGGTTACTAAAAAGCAGGTGAGGGCATTCTTAGGGACAGCAAGGTACTACAGAAAGTTTTTCCCCAATTATAGTACCATAGCTTCTCCCCTCACAGATCTGACAAGGAAATACAAGCCAGATAAGGTAGTGTGGACCCCAGCATGTGAGCAGGCATTAGCTTAAAGGAGCTTTGGGAGGACCCCCTGTGTTAGTCAGTCCAGATTACACCAAAGAATTTATTGTGCAGGCGGATGCTTCAAACCATGGGGTGGGGGCTGTACTCATCCAGGTCTCCTTAGAGGGAGAAGATCACCCCATGGTATATCTCAGTCATAGGCTCCAACCCAGGGAGGACTTCTATGCAGCTGTAGAAAAGGAATGTCTAGCCATAGTGTGGGCACTGCAGAAACTTCTGCCTTATTTGTATAGAAGGAAATTCACTGTAGTTACAGATCATAATTCCTTAACATGGCTACATCGAGCCAGCCAGTGAAATGCCAAGTTATTAAGGTGGAGCCTAAGGTTGCAGGAATATGCTATGACAGTCCAGCACTGCAGCGGGGTTACAATGCTAATGCAGATGTGCTCTCAAGACATGGGACGGGATGAGGTATTCCCAGACAGTCAACCCTCTCAAGCAATGTTTCTCAAGGGTCACTTGAAAAACTAGATTGAGTTTTCAGGGGGAAAGAAATGTCACACTGCCAGCCCAGCTATCTGGAATTTTGTAAATAATTTCTATGTCATTTATCAATATTGATATGATATATGCAGAACTGCATGTTATGTACGTACAAATGGGGACATAAAAGGTTAACTTACAAATCTTCAAGAAAATAAGTTGAAACTAATTTATTTTATGATTGTGCTTTAAAAGCTATCTCTCTGTTTCAGTGTAGCAGACACAATGTCTAGAGCTAGAATATTTTTTGTATTGTCTTGAAGGAGAAGTAATTACTACGTTTGAGATGCAGAAATGTTTTATTGTTTTATGACTGTCAGGATCAGCAAACATTTGAGAGACATGTATTTTTCACAGAGAGATGCTAAAACTGCTTGTACTTTCTGACAATGGGGGTAGCTTGGAAACTAAAGTCAGGTGACATAAAAGTGATGTCATCCAAGCTAACCTAGCAGTAATATTTGACATTAATTTAAGAACTCTCTCAGTGAGAGAGTGGGCGTTTTGTCTTGGATCTAGCAAGAACATCCACTCATCATCATTACATCTGCACTTGCCTTGCCGTAAGTACATTTTTTAGGGCATAGTTACTCTTTTAGATATAGTTAGGAATATAGTAAAGATTAGTTTAGATTTTTTCTGCATTTATTTGAGATTGTCCTGCAATGTTGTTTTGAATATTTCCTGTGATTTTGAACTCTGTAGTCACTGTGAAAATATTTAGTATTGTCTTGTTCTTTATTATTTTTTATTAAATATATTTAAACCTATCTTTGTGGCTGATATGTGTGAGACATATTTAAGCTGTTAGAGTACTTGCATAGGTGTTTAATGACACTGTACAGGCTACTCCATAATAGACTTGCTCTTGGTCAGACTACCATTTGAATTAATAGTAACATTACACAGTAGGATTGGACACCCTTTGTTAAGGGCCTTAAGCAGCTGATAAGTAGTGGCTGGAAGCAGCTGGAACTACATTACATTCTGGGCAGAAGGGTGCATAGCTAGTAAGCCTGTGCCAGCCTTCCACAGGTGTGTGTGTGTGTGTGTGTGTGTGTGTGTGTATAAATCAAGGGACATGAAGCACTGGTTGGACAGAGAGGGTGCTGGTGGTCTTAGCTTGGCTATTCAGCTGAGATCTCAACTCTACAGCTGTGCCAGTGGGGAGTCTTATTGGGCATCTGGAGAAAGAGGGAGAAACCAGCTCCAGACTGACTGTGATCTCTGTGCACTCTTAAGGGAAATTGCACTTTACTGTGTGTGTACTTGTCATCCTCCCAGTGCATACATCCCCCACTGTTGCCAGTGGTGAGGATTGAGGCTCCTTGATTACTGGGCCAGTGTTGGGGCGTCACAACTTTTATGATGGTATTTGATTTCTCCCCTTCCTTTCCTTTGCTACCCTGTGTTCTTGTGGTAGAACTTTATCAGCTATTACTTTAGCAGCACAGTAATATATCCTGTTTATTTCTGTTATATCACATGGAACTCTACAGACAGTCATAATCGCTGCATTCATTTGTTTTATCAGACTTCTGACTTTTTGGGTTTTATTGAACATCTGCAGTCTATTTCCCTCATTGATCTTAATATTTCTATCCATGTGTATTAAATCAAGGAACTCTTCTTTTAGCTCATTTTCTTTCAAACTGAGGGCACAGCCCTTGTTTTCCATTTCCTGCATACATTCTATAGAAAGTTCTATAACATCTTCCTGTGGCACCTTCTCTTTAATTTCATTCTGAGACATATACAGTAAGTGGATCCAGATTATGAGAAAAATACCAAACAGAACACATCTTCCATTTGGATAAGTAAGATTTCCTAGTAGCGGTTTTCCTGGCCTACTGCTGGACACAAAGCATGTCCTCAGAAAAAAGGTGTGTGTAGGCGATCAAAACTCGATCACCCACAACGTCAAGAGTGGACAAGTGGAGATGGATGACAGATCCCTTGTCTTGTGTGAGTAGGTCCACCTTGTGAGGTAACTTGTGATGATAGCCCTTGGCAAAATGAAGAAGAGGGAACCAGTGCTGGCTGGGCCAAAAGGGAGTCACCAGTAAAATTTTGGGAACATCCTGTTTTATCTTGAACATGAACTTCAGAATGACAGGAAGGGGAGGGAAGGCATAAATAAATATCCCATTCCAAGAAAAAGAGGGGCTGTCCACCTTCCAAGCCAAGGGCATGGGACTCTGGCACAAAAAGGAGGAAGTTGACTGTTCAGAGGGAGGCAACTAGATCTACTTGAGGAGTACCCCACTAATGGACAATGTCCATGAACACATCCCTGTGAAGTATCTACCAGTGGGATAGTGTTATGGACTTGCTCAGAGAATCTGCCACTATGTTCTGAGAATGTAAACTGCCTGAAGGGTCACCTGATACTGCATAGCCAGCTCCAAAACTTGAAGAGCTAACCTGCATAAGAGATAAGACTTTGTTCCCCCTTTCTAGTTGACATACCACATCACTGTGGTATTATCTGTGAGAATTTTGATCGGCACGGGAAGAAAAAGAGAATGAAAAGCCAGAAGAGCTCTTGTATCTGACACTGATGAGGTCTTTCTTTTGTCAAAGTGACAAAAGGCCCTCTAGCTTCAAATGGGGCAAAGTAGGGCCCCCATCCCATGTCCAATGCATCTCAGAAGAGCTCCTAAGGGGGGATTGGAGGTTGAAAAGAAAGTCCTAGGTTCAAGGACACCTGATGAATCCACCACTGCAATTCTAGCTTAAGGGATGAAAGATGAGGAATTGGAAAATCTAAAGGATTAGAATATTGGGCTTTAGAAACCACTGGAGCTTTCTCATGTGGAGCTTGGTTAAAGGAAGCATAGGAATGGTGGAAGTCATGCAACCCAGAGCACTCAAAAATTCTCTTGCTGTGATTAAAGCCAGAAGAAGATGGGACTGAAACAAAGCAATGAGAGTTAAGGCCTTGGGAAGAGGTAGGGATGCCAACATTGGAAAAGTCTGGATCCTGCAACCCAGAAAAACATGATCCTGTGAAGGAGGAATGACTTCTGGAAATTTACTATAAACCCCAAGCTTTGCAAGAGAGAAATGGTGAAGTGAAGTGAAGATGCTGAAGTAAAATCTCTTGAGAGGAGGCTTGAATAAGCAGGTTGTCCTGGTGGGGAAAGACCTGTATCCTCCCTCAGCCTGCAGAAAGCAATCACAGGAGCTAGGCATTTAGTGAAGACCCTTGGTACAGTAGAAAGACCAAACAGCAAAACAGGGAACTGAAATTGCCAGGAGAAACAGAAAAATGTAAAAACTTCCAGAAAAGGGGATGAATAGGAATGTGTAGATAAGCATCCTTGAGATCCAGGGAATCTAGAAAAGCCTGAGTAAGCAGCACAGGAAACAAGGCTTGAAGGGATAGCATTCAAAAGAAAGGAACTTTCAAAAATGTGTTTAGCTGAGAAAGATCCAGAATTGGTCACCAGGTGCCTTTTTTCATGATGAGCAAGAACATTCTGGATTAAAACCCCTTCCTCTCTGCGGAGTTGGAACTTCTCGAACAGTTTCTTGAGTCAGCATATCCTGAAGCACATCTGGAAAAAAAGACATTTGTTCCTGAGGAGGCTGAAAAATACCCAATAAATGGGGAAAGAGACTTTCAAACCATGCAATAACACTGGTGAATTATGAAAAGAACCCTGGAGCCTTGGGTGACCTTTACCCAAATAGGAAGGGACAGAGAAAGAGGAATATGAGTGTGAAGAACAGGATAGTCAGACAGCACCTGGTTTGTCAGAAAAGAAGGCATCTGAGTAGAAGGAGCTTGGATAGCCTTACCGGGGGGAGCCCTTCTACTACCTCTTTACCTTTGGGTGGAGGGTGAGACTGTCTACGAACAAAGGCAGGCTTATTAGGATAATTCTTCTGAAACATGGGCACAGAGGAAATAAAAACATGCTTTAACTCCTGTAAGGCCTTGCCGTTTTTGTGTAGGAACTTAACTTCACAGCAGCAGCACAAAATAGATGTGCATTATCCACAGGAGCATCCATCAGTTTAGCTTTGAAATCATTAGGCAAAGTCTGGAGTCTGAGCCAGGAATAGCTCCTCAAAACAGATCCAAAAGCAGCAGCCCTAGATGAAGCATCAGCTGCATCATAGCTGTATTTAACAGAATGGTGAGCTACTTTAGAGGACATCCCAAGCACAGCAAGAGTAGATGCCTTCCCTTCATAATCAGGGAGATCAGAAATAGCCTGACAGGCTTGATAGACAAGAACCAAAATGTATTTAGTCATGTGTGTCTGATAGTTCACAGCTCTAAAGGTGAGGGTAGCAGAAGTATACACCTTCTTACCCATTCTCTCCATGGTTCTGCTAGCCTTATCAGATGGCAAAAATGTAGTGGAAGACAACAATTTGGAAGGCTTATCCAAAGCCACTGACACCACAGTGGGGTCAGCAGAGGGACACTTATAAAGAAACTTGCAGTCCTGAGGCACTTTATAAAACCTATCAAGTTTTTTGGAATCATGGGGTTGGGAGTCAAGAGCCTGTGAAGCAGTGAAAAAGGCATCCAGCAATGCTGCAAGAACAAAAAGAACAGCAGAGGGCCTAGAAGACTCCATTTGTAGAAGATCGTAGTACCTCTTCTGAACATCAGCCACCCGAGCACAGTCCCATTTGAAAAATTCCATCATTCTGGAAGTAGTATCACCAAAAGAAATCTCATAAAAAGAAGAGTCAGGACTGATAGACTCTTCTTCCTCAGAACGATAGTCAAGTGGGAAAGGAAGCTAGGAGGAATAAGTCAGGCATTCTTTGTCAGAATCAGCAGCGTTCTTTTCAGAAGAATTCCATTTACCTGTGTTTCTTAAGAAGGGTAGAAGACCAGATCGGAACAGGAACTGAAACTTCCTATGGAGTCTTGAGAGCCATAATGGCATTAAACAAGCCTTGAGTGAAGTTTTGCCATTCACTCTGAGGATCTTTTGGAATAGGTGAAATATGTGTTTTTTTTTTTTGCTTCTTTTTGAAAGCGACGTCAGCCTTAAAAAATTTTGGAGGCCTTGATCCCTGATGGCACACAGTAATGGTAGTCAGAACCACTTCCGTAACTAAAATTTGAGGAACACCCCAAAGCCCTTAATTCCCCCTGTTCATCTGAAGTAGACAGCTGCAAAACCTCCATTGTCATCTGTGGTATCAGTTCCATGCTGACCTCTGAAGTGGTCATGGAAGAGGAATCCAAGAAAGAAACCAGACAATCCTCTGGGCTTTCACCAGCCACAAGATGAAGTCAGGTTGAGGCAGTACAGCTGAAGAATCAGACAGGACAGTTTTGGCCTTTTTCTTCACAGACAGGTGGCCCTCAGGCAGGGAAGATCCTTCCCTGGTATTCTTAGCCAACAATTTAAGTCACTGGTTCACAAGGTAATTCATGAGGGAAGAAAGCTGACTTTGCAACATCTTAGGGAAAAAGGACTGACAAATCTCACAAGACATATAGTCATGGGAATCACCTAAACAGAACAAACACTGCTTGTGATGATCTTTATGGGGAATCTGTCTCCTGCACTGGAATTTCCCCTTTCTGGATGACATGAAACCCAACAAGCAGAAACAAGGCAAACATAAGATAATAAAACCAAAAAAAAAAAAAAAACAACGGGGCACTTATCTGAATGCAATAGAAACCAGCAGACAAGCAAATGTTCAGACCAATAATTGAAGATGGTGTTCAGACTGGTGAAAAATTAATTTTGAGGATGGTACATCTGGACATCACCTTTATGTCCTATGCTGTACACGGGGAGCATAAGGGTAAAGTATGGCGTACCTTTTACAACCAAAAGGCTTTGGTATATTGGCCAGATGTCAGGGTGCCCTTGGGAGGGGACCCTATTGTAAAGAATACTGCAACAATGATATGGAATAACATCAAGAAAATCTGAAAAACAAGAACAAGAAGGCAGGACCCTCACTTCTTTTGAGGTCAGACTTCAACCTCACCAGCACACCTTTTCTAGGATGTAACCAAGCTCACTCCATTTATTTTTCAGGCACAGGGAACAAAACTATCACAGCAAAGAAAGCAGCATTATTAACAACAAAGTTTAAAAGTCATAGAAGCCTTGGCAATTTTCCAAATGACCAGCACTGTAAAGGTAGTCAGCTTCAACAAAACAATCAGGGGTATTGATTGTCTCCTCCTGGGAGACTGCAGTTTGCTCTTTAAGTCTTTTCCCAACTATTTCACTCTGGAGGGCTTCTGCAGGACACCTGTCCTTTCATTTGTTCTTGTGACTAGCTATTGCACAGGTCATGTAAATGAGAGCAATAAAATCTTAACATTACACAATTTCATCTTTTCTCCCAGACTGCAGTCTTCCCCTGCCCAATGCTCTCCCACATCAAAGGCTCTGGCATGAAAGAGGACACTTAAACTCATGCATAAAAAGTCCCACCCAGGAGGTCCCACAAAACATGTAATGACTAGAATTTTACTTCTATTTCTTACAGGTGCCTAAAAAAATAAAGAACATCAAATCAGTGCAAGATCTGAGTGACCTAAACTGAAGCATTCCAAAGTAGCCTTTTCAAATGTAGTGTTGCAATCCATCATTCCCTGTCTGCAAGAAGGAAATGAGAAGCATTCTTTGGACTGACAAAATGTATAACTATGCAAGAAAATTGCAAAAGAGTTTCAGTGGTTCTTATACTTTCATCTAGCTGTCATTATCAGTTATATCTTGCATCTGCTCCCCAGTATGTTGACCAGAGCTATATAGAAGGTGCATCTAAGACTGCAGGTAAACATTTTTCATACCTGGGTGATGGTCTCCTGTATGTTCTCATGACGGGCAGTCAACTAACTGCCATATACTATATCTGCTGTCACTGTTCTAGTCCAAGGATATAACAATGAATGATGCTAAGTCTCAGTCAATGTCCATATATTCCATAATGTTCAACTAACATAAATGGACAGACAGGATCTAGTCTTTTTAGTTGGCTATTTCTGAAATTTCTCAGAAATAATTTTTTGCTGCAGAACCTTGAGAGTACTAGACTTGATCTCTGTCTCCATCTGTACAGTTCCCAGTGGTTGTTATTATATTAGACTTCTACAATGGACAATAAGACTTCAGTGTAATCTGTTACAAGATCCATTCGACTTCCTTGTCAGAACTGAAAGAAAATGCATGACAGCATTAGATGGTTGAGTCACAAGACCAATCTATCTTTGATCAGATGCTTCCAAGCCCCCACCAGAGCTTTAATGGTCAGAGTGTGTGTGTTCATAATCAGGAGCATACTATCCAAGGGACATGGTCACAGAAAAAGGCCTATTCTGGAAATTAGGGCAGTCCTCACCTTGCAGGCATTTCAAGACCCTTCATTCCAAGTACTACTGCCATCCACACAGACAACATTGCTGTGGGAGCATTTGTAAATAACGGGGGGTGCTCATTCCTATCTCCGATGCCAGGAAGCCATATAAGAGTGAGAATGTAACTTAATAATCAACCATTTTTTTCATTGCCATTCGTATCCCGAAGGAAACGCAAAAAGACACTTCCTTAGCAGGCAGGATCGGGCATTACCATCTGATGGCTCATAAGTGGGCTGTCAACTGTGATACACCTTCATACATAACAAGTATTTTTAAGTATTTTATACCACTCAGAAACAGTTTGTCTTGCTATCTCTTTCTGAATTCTTCTGGCAGGAAGAAATTCCATATTCTTCTTTAAGGACTTTCCTTTTTATAGTTAATTTTATCTTTCTGAGAGCCATGTATTCTGGATATCAGTTTCCCATTCAGAAACAGCTAGCACTCAGTATTTGTGCTTTTGTTAGCCTTCTGTTTGTGCAATATCCAATAGCTCTTTAAATATGCCCTTTCAGACTAATACAGCTAGGTATCTTTAAATTGGTACAGCTTAATGGCAGCACTTAATTCGTTAAAAGAAACATAACTCTATTTCTAATAAGTTACTTATGATGCTGCTATAAACATTATTTAGGCAGTTATTTATACATTTTTAGTTAATTGTTCTCTTCCAAATGGGGAGACTTTGGTGTTACTGTGCACTGCCCATCTGATTTTCTATTAAAGAAATAAAAATATCCAGCTATCTCAATAATATTATCTATATACTTATGTTAATTCTGCTAGCCATGGAGCCTATTAAACGGATGATTGACAAAGTTGCAAATTTTATGTGATTTATTCCAAGAGTTTACCTCTTCCTTCCTGTTTTATCATGCCTTTACTTGCAAGCCAAAACCCAGGAGCAATACTCCTTAATTGATCTCTAGCTACAACAACATGACCTAATACTCGGTGCTAAAAAAAAAAGTTATGCGGTTCCTATGTAGAGCTCAGTTCTGTCACACATACTAATTTTTCCATTACCCCTTGCAACAACATTAACCCGGATATTATCCCAAATGCCAAACTCCTTTGCGTTATCCTGGACAATAAATTAAAAGTTCAGACCAATATATCTAATGTCATAAAACAAAAAAATCATCAAAATCAAAGTCTCTTACACAAAATCAAAGCCTATATCTCAGTGCAAGCCTAAAAGGCTACAACCAGTGTTTACCTTATACACACACATGCAGACAGACAGATAGATAGATGGATAGATATAGATATATACTGGGACATGGAACTTTGGATTCTTCTCTTCTAGCGAATACAATTTATTTTGCTGAAAAATCATCCAATGCCTCTTGTGGCTGAAGATATCAAAAATGGTAAAAAATATATATTTATTGTAGACTAAACTATACTTAGTTAAGGTCATTACTGAATATATTTTAAAAACAAAAGAATGGGAGAAAATCTGACACTTGTTTTCTGTACTACATTTCTAACTGTAATAAGTGATATAACAATTTTCATTAATGAACAAGGTTTAAAACATGCTTTATTTAGTATGTTCCTTTTGCAACTGTGTTCGTGTGATAAAAGAAAAAAATAATTTTAAAATCAGAAGCAATTGACTAGTATAGTCACATGAGTTTAAAATAATTTGTGTAAATTCAGTCAAGTAGCAGGCAGGACAGGACAGATTATGATGAACTAGACCCTGGCAATGGAATTTGAATAACAAGATACAGAATATCGCCTCAGTGATAAAGATGGTGCAAGAGCTTGTGCAGGAAGTTGAAAAGTTCTAGGAAGTTATAGTTGCTCTTGTTTTCTCACACTTTACTTCTGGAATCAGACCTTGATCAGGAGTAATCTCACAACTAATCAGAAACTCCCCTTTTGAGACAGACGCCTCAGGTAGGAGTGGGTATGATGTCTTGCATGTATAAAGATGAGAAGTAGGAGATTTTGTTTCCAATGGAAATTATCTACTGATGTAAACTCCAGTGTTAAACTGTTATTTGTTTTTTTTGCTGGTATTTGTTGCCAAAAATTGAATGCAAGGGGCCCATAAAAGTGTAGGCAAAAAAAGACATTGAGCCAAAGGTAAAATAAACTAATAGCAGACCTCTGACTTCCAGTAGAGAACTGTGTTAGTAGGGATATCTTCAGATCTGACTCATAGGTGCCAACAAGCTAGGAAATCGTTTTCTGCAGCAGCAGTCACTGAATCAAATGCCCTGATTTGGAAGGACTCTGGTGAAGTCATTTGGAATAACATCTGAATGACATTAAAGAGGTTATGAAAAAAAATCTGCTAACTTGAGAGGGGCATGGGAATCTTATGCAGCTTTTAGGACATAGTGAAAATGTGGAAGGAACACTTAAGATTTCATGAATCCAGTGGACCTATCATTCTTTGACAATACAGCACCAAAAGAGGTTGGTGGGACTGGACACAAATGTTGATGAGATCATTGTCATAATTAAAATAATTATTAGGTGACAAGACAGCAGAAAGAGAACTTGGTGAGAATGCTAAAAGCACTTATAGTTGGTGCATCTTGATTAATGCGCCTTTTCCAAAATTGCTTCAAAGATGGTGACAGAACCACTAGAATAGAAAACTGTAATAGTGGTCATCATTTTGAAAAAGGGAGATAGCAAGGAGTGTTATAATTATACAGGGATTATTTCCTTCAACCTCCCTAGAAAAAATGTGTCAGCATACTCGAAAAAAGCTTCATTTGACAGTTTTACCTCTGACTCATGAGAAGCTATGCAGATTTCATCCTTGCCATGGAATACAGGATGAAGAATTTATTTCTGCAAGAATATAGTAGGGGTCACAAAAGCTCTTCCATACAATCTAAATGGATTTTGTGAACATAGGAAAGGCACATGGCTGTGTATGTTAGAATGTCTTTTGTGCGGTGAGACTATCAGATTCCCATGACTGCAGCCGAGCACTACTGTATCCCTGTATTTGTGGAGCAACAGTCGTTTCTGCACTTTTGGCATTAATTTGAATAAAGTCATAATGGACAGTGGACACCACCAAGGGGCTGTATTGTCTCTTGGTATACTTCATGATTCATATTGAAAGGATATCAAGGCATAAATGTCCGTAGTATGCAGTCTGAGTCCATAGATACTGCATCTTTACTACTTACAGACAATATTGACCTTTACATTTCAATAGACTGTGATTTTCTGTGTGTACCAAAGCAGTTCAGTGCTGTGTGAACCATGTGGGATGAGCACCAGCACCTCCAAATTAGAAGCTACATCTGTTTTTCAGAAAAGGTTGGCTTGCTCCCTCAATTATCTAAAGTTAAAGCTTGTAAATATATTGAGCTATTATAAATGGATGGGAGCATAGGGAAGTAGGAGTTTGATTAGCAGATTAGAGGCAGATGAAGTGCAGTTGTGTAAGTAAAACTTACCATAACAGCAGATATTTGAATGATAGCTTCTGCAGTTGCTTAAGCTGTGTGGGATATATCCTAAATAGGATATAACAGCTCGCCAGCTTCCAAAGCTTCAGGGCACCATCCACATGCTCAAACCATTACCAGCAGGTTTTGTTGATGTCACATATTAGATTTAGGCCTATCGAGCGGGTAATGGGTGACGAGTTAGACTTATGGATATGGAGCATCTCTAGTAGGGCTAGGTCTGATACTGCCTTGAAGGGGAGACACAGATCACCTCTGAGCAATCTGTATGATGCCGAGTAAAGTGATTGTGATTTGAGCCTGTCCACATAAGACAGGTGTTGGAGGCCATGGATTCTCTGTGAGGTATTTCTGTGACCTTTCCAGTTGGTGCAGGTATTCAGAGAGGTACATACCAAATGGGGCGTTATACCCCATTATAGGTCTAATGAGGGGGGAGTACAGAGAGGTAATAACCTCCTTTTTTATGGATGCAATCCCTTTACTTATGAGATGAACCAAGTAAAAGGCTTTTCAGACCACTGCAGCCACATGATGGTCAAATGTGAGATTGTTGTCAACCTGAGTACCCAAGTCTCTCACCATGGGTTGTGTGGTTAGGGGGTTGCCGTTGATGTGATAATCAGTAGGGACTGCGTTTTTGCTGGATGGTATAATAATACATTTTTTGTGTTTAACTTAAGGCCATGACTTTGGAACCAGTTATTTGCAGCTGTGAGACTCAGTATGTTATTGTCATCTGGGGAGTCAGTAATGACACCCAACTTACAGTCATCCACAAACTTGGTCATCCACAGGCCCTTGGTCTTTGTCTGGACCTCTGAGAAGTTGATGCCAAACAGTAGAGGTCCCAAGACAGATCCCTGGGGAACAGCACTAGTGAAAAGTCTGCTGTTGGAGATGATGGTGCCTATTTTAACTTTGTGGGTCCTATCTGTGAACCAGTTGGCCTCCTATCTGATGAGATAGGGATTAACAGTAAGTTGTGTTTGCTTTTCAATTATGTTTGAGTGGGGAATTGTGTCAAAGGCCTTGGACAGGCCAAGGTAAGCTGTATGTACTGACTTTCCCTCATCCAAGGCCTTGATGACAGTTTTAAAGAAGTTAGCTAGGTTAAGTAGGCAAGATCTGCCTCTGACAAATCCGAATTGTGTGCGGTTGATTGTTTGAAGATTGCCTGTGTCCTTGTTTATGAGATCCATAATAATATGCTCCATTGATTTACAGATCAGACTTGTCGAGCTAATGTCGTGATAGTTTCCCAGGTCAGTAGTGACACCACCTTTGTGCAAGGGGATGACTATGGTGGTTCGACACTCTGTTGGAATGAAGCCTATAGTTAGGCTGTGGTTGAACAGAGTGCTCAGTGGTGAAGCTAGTTCTTGCTGGAGATGGTGCAGAATACAGCCTGGGATATTATCAGGTCCCATGGAAGCTGTGTTCTTTGCTTTGAATAGGGCCTTTAGCACTTGATCTATGGAGATGTGAGTTGTGGGACAAGTAACAGATGTCAACTGGGCCTTTGGGGGGGTGATAAGGGTGTGAAGTTTGCGCTGAACCTAACAGCTAGTAGGTTGGCTAAGTTGGCAGGATCAGTGCAATTAAGTACTAATTCGGAACAAACTTTGGCTTTACCATGGAGGTTCCTAACATAACTGAAGAAGGACTTGTGGTTTCCCTTTGTTTTATAGGCTAGTTTTAACTAATAATTGGCTTTGGAATTTTTCACTAGTTATCTAATTTGCTTGTTGAGGCAGAGGAGAGAGATTTTCTGATTTGGAATTTGTTCCTTTTTATCCCTGGATAACTTTTTTTTTCTTTTTGTTTAAAGCCTGTTGATAGAGGATGTCCACCAGATAGGTTTGTGTTTCCTTGAGGAGCAGGTTTTAGTTCTGTTGGCTATACCTGAGTCCATACAGTTACACAGATGCTTTTGTACTGAACTGGTGTACTGTTCAGCATAGTTGTCCGCATCCTTTGAGGAGGGCCGTGGTGTGAAGCTGCTGACACCCTCCCTTAGGAGGGAGTTGTCAGCTTTTGAGAAGTTTTATAGCTTGGTAATGGCTGGGAAGAGATTGGGTGGGATAGAAACTTTGCTCTGGAATGCTATGGAATAGAATTCCCATACATGTCAAGCAGAGCACCTCAATGGCTCTCTTCAATCTTGATGAGTGGATGGGAAAAAGAAAGTTCACCCTGGGGATCACTCCAGTAGCTCTACTTAATAGAGGCAGTGGGAACTAATGTCAAGTGGCACAATGCCAGGGCACTTCTATGGGCTAGGCTTGTAAAGGCTCCAGGGCCATTAGCCTAGTACACACCTATGAACTTATGAATGTGACAGATTAATGATCTGATCTCACCAGGGAAGAACATACTATGAGAGTGGTGCAGTGGTCACCCATGTTGGTGAGAACCAAGCCCAGCATGTTGCCTCCTCTTCTGGGCGATGAGACCAGCTGGTCTACTGCATTAGAGTTGATGAAGTCAAGGAGTCATTGGGTGAGTCCATTAGTGCAGGAATAGTTCACCCAGTCAATGGTGGGGTAGTTGAAGTCAACAAGGATCAGGGTGTTAGGCGGTACCTTGATGGAGTCAAGTAGGTCCAAGTAGAAGGAGTGAGTGTCCTGAGACATGGAGTGGGGTCTATAGCTGGCTATAACTTGGATAGGTGTCTCACCAACTGTCAGTTGCACCTGGAGTAATTCCAGTGCATCATGCTGGTATACCAGTCTGGAGGTGTGCCTGTCTTTAATGAAGATAGAGACTCCACCACCCTTAGTCTTTCCAACCTCATTTTGGGGTTGGAAAGTGGGGAATGAGGTATAGCCTGGTAAGGTAGGAGTGCTCTCCACAGCCCTGAACCAAGTTTCAGTGACTGCACAGACATTGGCATCTTCCAGTGTGAGTAGAGCCTCCAGTGAGTGAATTTTCAGATTAAGGCTCCTAGCATTCAACAACATGACCTTCAATTTGCTTTTTGGCAGATCTTTGATGTTGGAAGAATTGTCTTTGGGACATAGCCTAAAAAAGGCACAATGGGGGTGGGCAAGAGCCTTGGCCAAGATCCGGAACCCCAGGGGTGACCCGATGGAGGCCATCTCTGGCAAAGCAACGAGGCCTGTCAACCATATCATCCCAAGCAAACAGATACTGGATCCCCTTGGAAAGACACCAGAAACTAAGCCAATTGTTGAAGTCAATCATTTTTGTTGGTATTGTGACATTATTCTTGGTGAAGGTAGGATGCTGCTCAGGGCTAGGGTCACATCTACCTGGAACACATATTCTGAGAGTTCAATCATATCTCTCTTCATATAGTCCAGGGAGGTATGTCTCAAGTCATTAACACCAACATGGACAATGAGTCATATTTGCACCTGCTGTGGAGAGACTTACGTTTGTGCATGATGTGGTGGATTCTAGTGCCTGTCAGACAGCTGACCGTGACATTCTTTTGTTGTTTGGGGTTGGGGTGTATCAAACACCCCTAATCTTGTGTGAGTAAATCCATTCTATCAGGAAGCACATGGTAATTGTCCCTGGCCATTCGAAAAGAAGGGAAAAACAATGTTGCCTGGGCCAGAAAAAGAGTTACCACAATGATGTTGGGGGATTCCTTATGAATCTTCAGAATTACCCTGGATATCAGTGGAAAAAGTAGAAGCAGACAGGAACATTCCTGTCCAAAGAAAAGAAAAGAAATGGCACCTGTCTTCCAGACCTTCTTGCATAGAATTCTGAAACAGAATCTTGCCAGCTGATTATTTAGAGTGGAGGCACATGGGTCTACTAGAGTAACTCCCCACAGATAGATCAAATCTTGGAAGACTCCTGAACTAGTTTGCATAAGTAAGGATATGCCTTGTCCTGCTCAGCTGGTCTGTCATACAATATTGCTCTAGCAGAATGAAGGATGCCTGTAGAGTCAGACAGAACTGTGAAGCTGTATCCCAAGCTAATATGGCTAGTCTGCAAAGGGGACAAGTCCTGCTTCCTCCTTGCCTGTTGGTGTACCATACGACTATGGTATTGTCTGAAATAGCTTGAAGAGGTCCTGGGACGAAATATGATTAATACAGTTGGGTGCCTTGATCAGTGAAAGCATCTCTTTTACATTTATATATTTGTCTCTGTCCTAGGTGTCCCCTCACACCTTGCACTATTATCTCTCCTGAAACTGCTCCTCAGGTGTCTGTGATGACTGACTGCTTTGGAGTAAGGATGGAGAAGGGGAGGTAAATATTTAGGGATATTTGCTGTCTGCTCCAAATAATTTCTCTACTGACAAACCCCAGCACTAATACAAGGGATGCTGATGCTGGGACCAAAGAACCTTCAGATGCCATTGTAACTTTCTCATGCAGAGTCTTGACAAAGTTATCTTGAGAATCATAGACACTATGAGGCCCAAAATACTGAGGTATTCCTTAGCAGTGACCGAAGATTGAGTGGAAAACTTGTAAAAATAGATCTAGAGATAGATCTATTTTTTTTCCAGTGGAAGATAAGCTCTTTGAACTGAGGAGTCCAACTGACACCCCAGGAACACAATCCTGTGTGTGCAGTCAAAAAGGACTTTTGAATGGTCTCTTGTAATCCCGGCTTGTGTAAAAGATCTCTCATTCAAGTGAGAGATTTCTGACACTTTGAAAAAGACTCTGCAAAGATAAACAAGTCATCTAAGTGTGGAAAAAGAAAATGAATACCTTGTAGCCTGCAATGAGCTATCACTGGAGCTAGATATTTAGTGAACACTTTTGGTGCAATGGATAGTCCAAAAGGTAAGGCAGAGAACTGATAATGTGATCTTGACACACAAAATCTTTAGAAACACGTAAAGTCTGCATGAAAAAGAATGTGATGATGTGAACCTTTCAAATGTACTGTTACCAGGAAACTTCAGTGAGGTAAAAGATGTAACAGACTGTGAGGTGACATAATTTTGAAGTGAGTCACCATCACAAATAGGTCTAAGAAAGAAAGATTACCAAGCATTATTTAATTGGCACTAAAACACCCTTGAATAAAAACCTTACCCAGCTTGAGAAGGAGGAACATGTTCTATCACTTCCTGGACAGCATTCAAAGAACAGGTAAGAATAAAAGTCTCTTGTCTGCTGGATGAGGAATAACCCCTTGGCAAGGAGGAATATCCTCTCACTGCCATTTATAGCCTTGATGAATGATCTTCAGAACACATTTGTCTGAAACTATCTGTTGCCAAAGAGAAAATTGATGATTCAGACTTTCTGCAAGGGAAAAGAGACTGTCAGGGTGGGAGGAAGGACCAAGGTTCCTAAGACAGTCAAGCTGACTAGTTGATCTGTCCTGGGTATTAGGATTTTCTGATATCTTTTTAGACATCCTTGCTATTTTGTCAAATTGGATGAGGTGTTAGAGAACCCAAGAATTTTAAAAAAGCATGGAAGAAAATTCTTAGAGATTCCCCTTTCCTCAGACATTTTGATCACCTGTGCAGCAAAGGAAGCAAAAAGTTAATCTCTGTCCAAAGGAGAAAATAAAATGTCATTATTTGTATCCTCTTTGGTGAGTCTGAGAATGCAGCCAAGGAAGCCTCCTCAAAACAGTACTAGAGACTCTAACCCTGGAAGAATTATAAACCAAGTCTCGCACACACTCTGTAAACAGAGAGCAGTGAATAGTACAACAGAAGAAACTAAATAAATTAAAGCAGATCATCATCATCATCATCTTCTTTCGGCTGTTCCCGTTAGGGGTCACCACAGTGGATCATATGTTTCCATTTCTTCCTGTCCTCTGCATCTTGCTCTGTCACACCAACCACATGCATGTCCTCGCTCACCACATCCATAAACCTTATCTTAGGCCTTCCTCTTTCCCTGTTACCTGGTAGCTTCACGCTTAGCAGCTTTTTTCACAATATACTCAGATATTTCCTCACAAAAAGAAACTGCAGACCAAATATACATCATATAATCATTCAGAATGAATATTAGCATGTGAGCCTGACAATTCAAAATTCTGAAAATCAAATTTGGAGAAGCTTACACTATTTTCCTGTACCCATCAATAATCTTCCATCCTTATCAGCAAGAGTAGAAAATAAATTAACTGTTTAGCAGCAGTAGGATTAACTAAAACTATATCTTGTGGATCACGTTTGGGAAGAGTGTATAACAAAAAAAGAGGAACTTTATACATTTTATCAGCCTTTTTCTGGGCAGAATTTTTACTGTTATGAAAATTTGAGGCAGGGGCACACATATCTTCCAAAGCTGACAGAAATGGATGTACTGCTGAAGGCTCAGGAAATTCCTTCTACAACAGCTCATAAAATATTCTGAGGAACTGAGCAACCTCAGTATACCCTCACTGAAAACATTGACACATTCTGAAAATAGTCTCAAATAATGAGAAGAATCCCAAAGGGAGTATCAGAAGCTGAGCTCTCCTCTGAACCTGAGAAATAAAACTGAAGAAAAAAACTATCAGTCCCTTCACCTTCCTGTCCAAATTCAGAATCTTGAATATCTTCAGGAAAAAGTGTAGCCTTTGCCTTTTACTAGAAAACAATATATACTAAGGATTAAAAGCCTGAATAAAACTGTGAGCTAGACCCAGTAACTACTCCTCTCTAAGGAAATTTGTGGGGGAGTAGATACTTGTTTACTTTTCTGTTTCTCATTGAAAAAAAAAATGAGGTCAACAATGCTTACAATGGCAACACGAGCTTCCCCCAGGATGGACACAACATTCTGAGAAAATAGGGAAGCCTTCTCTGTTCCCTCTTCCAAGATCAACAAGAGTGGCTCTCCTTTGTCACTGAAGGGACCTCAACAGCTGCAGTGGACGTGGCTAACCCCCTGTCCATATTTGCTGCTGGTGCTACAACACAGGGATATGAGATAAAAGAGTGGTCTGAGGTACAACAAATGGCCACAGCAGAGTCACCTACTTGCTGCTGAGTCAAACTGCAAGCCTGCTGTGGTGAGAAAGGTTGTTTGCTTAACTTTTTTCTTTTTGTGACTTGAAGAAGGACAGACTGTGGGACTAGTAATTTGTTCCTCTGGCAAGCTGAAAATGAAGGCTTTTCCCAGTGGAAAACAAGCAGCAAAAACCAGTAAAAATTTGAAGTCTTTAAAACTCTTTTTTTTCACAGAAAAACACAGTAAAAATCACTTATAAACCCTAAGCTAGCCCCAAAAAGTAAAATAAAAACAATGTCTTTACAGATAAAATGTTTTTAAATTGCTTTAAACAACTTTTAAACTGGCAGGAAAAAAATGTGCTCTCTTAAAAGTATAATGCAGTCTCAATACAGCCTAACTTTAAAATAACTTTCCTAAACAGCAAAGTATTTCTAAACACACAAACATATATATATATATATATATATATATATATATATATATATATAGATCCGCTTCAAAAGATTGATGTTCCAAAATCTCGAATGTCACACGGTTGAGAACATATGATCAACTTGCCAGAATTACCAAGCTTATGTATGGAGGTTGAGGTACAGTTAAGTATTGGGGAGAATTTACCCTCTTCCCCACTGTAGTGCGATCTCAGAGATGGCATATATAATATGCAGGGGATGTGGAGGGCACAACTCTCCCACATGGGAGTTCCAAGGGGCTATAACACTGATCTATGGATCTTGGACATTTGCTCAACTGAGCAAATTTCCGAATCCATAAAACTGAACACAGTTGAACGAAAGCGCTTTTATTGAAAAAATGCTTTTGTTAAAGTGTGTGACAAAATAAAAAAAAAACACATTTGCATTTTAGCATGAAGGCTGTGACCTCCACACCCCCCTACTTTAATATTCTCCCTCCAAGACCGCACTACAGTGGGAAAAAGAGAAATTTCCCTTACCCACACCATAATACAGCCTTGGCAACAGTCATACTTACGTGAAAGTGCTTCTTCGCGTAAGTATGCCCGGCCGTTTGGATTTCGGTCGTTTGCTCAGTCGAGCAAACATCCTAGATCCATATATAATGTGCATATATATATATATATATATATATATATATTTATATATATATATCATATATATATATATATATATATATGATATATATCATGTATATATATATATATATATATATACATATATGTATATATATATATGTATATATACACACACACATATATATGTGTGTGTGTGTATATATATATATATATATATATATATATATATATATATATATATATATATGTGTATGTATATATATATATATATATATATATATATATATATATATATATATATATATATTTTTTTTTTTTTAAATGGAAGGTTATTCCCAAAAGGGAACTTATCTGGCCAGCAAAGGATAAACACAAGGTGACCGCAGAACCTCAAAAGCATCAGAGTAGCATACTCTTCAGCAGTAGGAAAACTTTGAAGGGCATGACACCCAGACTGACTTGACTAATGGTTTGGGTGTGTGAAAATGCCCTGAAGCTTTGTAAGCTGGCCAGCTATAATCCTATGCAGGATATAACTCATAGAGCATAGGCTAGTGCGCCAGTGATAAATATGAAGAATATTTGCAGACACTGATAATGATGATAAAGATGGAGCTGTGACATGTGACATATTACAAAGGTTTAAATTTACATATTACTCTATGTCACCATCCTCATCTATGGTCATGAACACTGTATAGTGAATAAAAGGATGAGATCACAGATTTCTGTGTATATCTAGCAAACAGTGTAGAGTATTAAGGCAAGAAGCTGTTGACAGAAAGCAGCTGCTTTCTGTTGTTGTGGTTTTAATTCCCTCAGCCTCCTTTTGCATACAGTACAACAGTGATCAAGTTACTTAACCAGACAGTGCTCTAGGCACATGGGCAACATGCAGGGCCGGCCTTAGCTGAAACGGCATCCTAGGCAAAGTACTGCTCTGGTGTCTCTTAAGCCCCACCCACACCATACTTAAGAAACACCCCTATTTGAGCCACGCCCACAGATGGGTCACTCCCAACAAAGGCACTCCAGTTCTTTCATCCAGACATTCAGTTCCTCTTAAAGAGGACCAGTGAGGATAAAGAACATGTTATAAAGGCTATGAACTCTTGTTTCAAAAGATTGAGAAACCACTGTAGTCCTCTCACATGCAGTGTCCTTGCAGTTAGTACTTAGTTTTGAAACAGAGAAAAGTCTGTCAACTAAGCCTCTCCTAAAGCAAAACTATCAAGAAAGACTTTGCATTTAAAATGATCCCTACAGTTGTCTGAACAAAATTGAAAGACTGACCAAGATAAACAGGAAGCAGTTTTAGCAACTTGAACTTCAAACACCAAATTTCCACAGTGGTAAGGAAAGCCTTCTATGTAATGCACCTCATGAGTAAGGGCATTGCATCCTGGTCTGAGAATGTTATAACACCACTGTACTCAGTCCTCCACAGAACATTAATAGAGTACAATGCTCCCTATTGCATGTACACCAAGCTAGAAGCATCGGAGGGAGATGGTCTGACTCCAACAATCACCCAACTAAACATAGAAGTGGTAACAAATATGAATGTAAAAGTACATTGTGATGATTCACTTTTTTGAACCTTTTACAACAAAAACATTTTAGTAAATGCAGTATACACAAGCTTTAAATAAATCTAAACTTTGTTAAATATCAGCATGGAGATGTAGAACAGGTTCAGAACTTGATGCAGTTAATCCGTTTGTCAAACAATACACAATCCTGGAACTCTGTATTCCTAAATCTTTATGATTTACTTTAAACAATATAAGAATGGCAGTCTGTTTTATCTTTACTCCATTATAAAAGAACTGGAAAAAAAAACTTCACTGGGAGCATTTCTGCCTCAATATTTTCAATTAAAAAAGGAATACATCATAATAACTGCAATACTGAGTGCCATAATGCTGAGAGTGAATGGACCAACAAAAACATATATAAATATTATGTATATATCTGTCTTTCCTTATATATCTGTATCTAAATTACAAAGATATGCATCTGGAGCAGTTCTCCCCAGGCCACTGCTGAAAGAAAATTGGCCTTGTTCCAAGTCTGACCATATATGTACACAAATGTTAAATAAAATAAAAAATTGCATCTCTATACACTACGCACCTATATACACTATGCACAATCTACAACAAGCTCCCCAACAGGCAGTGTAGGAAATGCTGAAAAGGATTAACCGGTAATGAAAAAGAAGGAAATTGGGATGAAGTGAAAGTGAATGGCAGTTAAATATCTGGCATAGTGAATCAGGCCATAATGAATAGCTATTTACTGTAGCAGGTCACAATCAAATCCATATTTTGTGAAGAGTGGCACCAGAGTGGGGTATTAAATGAGCTTAGTCATGACAAAAAAAAACACTGCTAAAAAGGTAAGTTGTGGTCAGTTTATATATATAAACCAGCACATATGAAATACTCAATGTTAAATTACATTCCCATTCTACATCCAGATTACATTCCCATTCTACATTCAAATTACATTCCCATCCTACATACATGTGTTTGCTGTGAGATACAATGAATATTCACTCAGAGTACTGCAAACTGAAAACAAATTCACCTATTTTACAAAGTCACACTGTCACCCTACAAATATGACATATTCTACCCCATTTTTACAAAGTTCACTGCTGCACATTAAATGTCCAACATCACTCAGACGCACAGATACACAGCGCTATTCCTCCACAATGGCAAGAATGGCAAGTGAATTCAATTATTTTTTCATATATGTCTTAATCAATAGGTATTTTTAACTTCAGCAGTATGTGATCTACAAAACCTACCACCACTACCAAATACCTTTGAAGATAACTGCACTGATTAACTTTCATAGCCAAGCTGTGTATAAATATCGCACACTTAGTAAATATAGCACATGTGTACAGTATATTAAAAACAATTGTAACATCAGTCTCAAAGCAGAGCAGAATCTCAACAGCATGTTAAACAATTTCTGGGTGTTAGCAATTCAACAAAAACTAAAAAAATTCATGGAGCATATGAGAGATGTTAAAAATATTAGAGAGGATAAAATAATTGCTGCTCATTTTAGGATGTTTCATAATAGTAATGCGACCCTGTTACAGGGTACTGTTTTAGAAAGTGTAAAATGTTTAAGTATGGATGAAAATGTATTAAAACAAAAATTATTATATAAAGAAAGCATTTTTATTTTAAAATATAAAACAATGATACCTAATGGTCTTAACAATTAATTAAATTGGAAGTGTTTGCTTTAAGACAAATTGTTGTGTAACTAGTAGGCATGTGTTGTTAATTGAATGTATTATATAGGCAAGTTTGGTTTGTAATTTTACTGTTTGATATTCCTTGAAGGTGGAAACACTGAAGCACTAGAGAATAAAAGAAATTTGTTTTTCCTGATTGTCACTTAATTACAGTCGATGGTTTGTGGTCAGTGTTGTTATATATTGTGAAGAAGAGGAGAATTTGTGGTTTATACTTCAACAAAAACTAGAACTGGTGCAGTGTGAGAAAACACTCAAATCATAAAAATAAAAATAAAAACTATAACTGTTCTGTAATAGAAGTACGAGTTTGAATTCAAAATGCAGTTTAGTGAGAGTTAAGAAACTAAACTGACTACATTCTTACAGTCATGATACCTCAGCAGCACACACAAGTTTTAATTTGTTCAAAATGCTAAAGTCACAAGAGTTTTAATTTGTTCAAAATGCTAAAGTCTGTGATGCACGCAGCATGCTGCATTATTATCTGGCTAGCTTAATTATCTTTTGGCAAAAAGGAGATTTTCTGGACCGTAACAACATTTAAAACATCTGCAGAAAGTTGGTACCTGAACCTTTATTTTATTAATTCTTGTTATTACTTGGCAAGATTCACGAGGTACAGTTGTTGAGAAACATCCTCACTATAGATTACCTTGTGGGTCTTGCCAGGTAACAAAACTAATAAAAATAACAGCAATTGCCAAGCCAACTGCCTCAACAGCATTTTAAACCAAAAATAAAAAAACACACTTTAAGTGCATGCATGCAGTTACAAGCTGTTAGGCTCACTCGCGTTCACATTCACATCTTTCCTCATTCGTATAGATTACCCTTTCAGTCCCTCACCACTCATATCCTTTCTTGTCTCATGAATATCCACATATTGTGGGATTTTAATTCCCACCATTTTCATTTCGGATGAGGGGGCGAGGTGACAATGCTAACTGCTGCACAACTAAGAAGTTATTTAAGGCAGCTTTCAGCTTCAGTGCCATTACTAAAAAGTAATTTCCGTTTACTGGCTAATCATTTTTCTGCTGAACTTGTACATTTATACTATTGAATTAATTTGAATATATATAATTTACTAGTACAGTTTTTCCTCCAACTTGAAAAAAAATATCAGATTCCAGAGAACAGATGGCTTTCATGTACTGACTTTAACAGGGGCATACAGTACATTTTCTGGAAGCACAAAATGAAAAGCGCACTTCAAAAAAAAATTTAAACCTGTCCCAAGATCTATATTTTAAGAGTTAAGCTTCAGGTTGCTCTGGAGAGCTGCAAAATTACCCATCTCTCCAAACGGATAGCTGATCTCTTCTTACAAATGAGATTTCCCAGATGAATTACAGTAGAATAAAATGCAGATCATCAAAACAGATGAATTTTTGACCGGGAATCCCTAACATAAGCATGAGAGAGAACCTGCCCAATGAACAGTACATATATTTGAAGTCGACATACCTTAAGCCAAACAAAAGCAATGAAGATAAGGCACAACTGCACAAAATAAATCCCTGGAATCGCTGTCTGTAGCCCGCGTGGTGAATAGAACCATGCCGATGAGGATGTAGATGCAGGGGAAGGAGGGGGGAGGGAATGGAATAACACTGTATCGTGCTTTGGACTACAAAAGTGGGGGAGAGTGCAAATGTGACGGTGAAATTAAACTAAATTTAAGAAATGCAAAGTAAGCTAAGAAATGCGAAGTAAGTTAATTCCATAATTGGGCCCTTTATAAGGCTGGCCTGTACAGCACCCTAGGCATTTGCCTAGTTCGCCTATGCCTAAGGCCGGCCATGGTGACATGTCTACTAACTACATATGAAGCCACCAAGCTATAGTGAAAGCAACAAAAATGATGTTTCTGTGAAAGATTGCTTGTCTTAGTTTTTATGATACACTTAGTATTTTGAAGATACAAGATAATCCCACTTCAGGTCAAAACAACAAATATAAACTGCTTTAAGAAACATTTAGACCAAGTAATCAAACAGGAGACAGGTAACAAATTGAATTGTCAGAACCCTGCTAGAGCAGGTTCTGAAACATGGAAAATGAATGGCCGAGAAAAATGGTCTTATGTTTACTAAATCCAAGATGGCCATTTCTAAAAATATTTTCTGTTCTCCAGGGTTTGGCGATCTTGGAGTTAGTATATATCAGTTTGGGGGGTGTTGGGACTTGTACCCCCTAATCAGGGGTGCAAGGGGGCTTGCCTAATGTTCACTAATGGTTTGGGTGTGTGAAAATGCCCTGAAGCTTTGTAAGCTGGCCAGCTATAATCCTATGCAGGATATAAGCCATAGACCATAGGCTAGTGCACCAGTGATAAATATGAAAAATATTTGCAGACACTGATAATGATGATAAAGATGGAGCTGTGACATGTGACATATTACAAAGGTTTAAATTTACATATTACTCTATGTCACCATCCTCATCTATGGTCACGAACACTGTATAGTGAATAAAAGGATGAGATCACAGATATCTGTGTATCTCTAGCAAACAGTGTAGAGTATTAAGGCAAGAAGCGGTTGACAGAAAGCAGACAGTGCTCTAGGCACATGGGCGACATGTCTACTAACTACATATAAAGCCACCAAGCTTTAGTGAAAGCAACAAAAATGATGTTTCTGTGAAAGATTGCTGGTCTTAGTTTTTATGATACACTTAATATTTTGAAGATCCAAGATAATCTCAAAGTAAAGCCTCTGGTCCTCCAGGTTGAGGCAAGCCAGGTGAGATAGTTAAACACCTAAGAAGGAAATACCCTGAGTGTGTCCCAAAGAAAGAATATGAAGCAGAACCCACTGTGATGCAATGTTGGGTAGAGCAGGACTCACTGAAGAGATTATGTTCCTCACATTAGTTACAAATACCTGGAGGTCCCACAGGATGAACATGAGACTGTCACAGGAGATAAGGAATTCTGGTTTACCTTGCATGGGTATCTATCATTGTTTTCCTCACCAGAAGTTAAAAAACAGTATGACAGATACACGGTTGTGTAGTGAGCAAATGGATTAAGCTTCCACTTCAGGTCAAAACAACAAATATAAACTGTACAGCCGAGTGACATCTCCAGGCGTTTCTGCAGTTACAACCTACTGCTCCTCTAGGCGTCAAATATCGCCTGTTCATATTTGCATTAATAATTCCAAAACCATGTTACATACAAGGTATCGGAAAATTTTATCTTGAAGCATACATGATAGCAAACACAATTGTACTGATATATGACCTCTGTCAATGGGTATTTGTTAAAAATGTACAGTGATAACTTCAATTTTTAAATGCTGAAGCCATGCCTACTAGGAGTTAAAGGTACACATTCAAACGATCTCTACTGGAGGGAAACTTTTAGACCAAGTAATCAGATAGGAGACAGGTAACAACTTGAATTGTCAGGACCCTGATAAACCAAGTCCTGAAACATGGAAACTGAATGTCCGAGAAAAATGGTCCTATGTATACTAAATCCAAGATGGCCATTTCTAAAAATATTTTCTGTTCTCCATGGTTTGGCGATCTTGGAGTTAGTATATATCAGTTTGGGGAGTGTTGGGACTTGTACCTCCTAATCAGAGGTGCGGGGGGGGGGGGGTTTGCCCTACTGCAAAAAGGAAATTAAAAGGAGAAGTTGTTAGTGATACAGAAGACAATATTTTTTCTCTGAAATTAGTAAATTGTTTAATTTCATAAACTGCTTTTAAAGAAGCATGGCATAGAGTATTTTTAATACATAAAATTACACTTTGAGACACTAATACTATTAACATAAATGATCTGTCCTCTGCAAAGATAATTTGTATATGCATTTGCTTGGATTATGTTATTCAGAAAACACTGTAAAAGGTCTAATTAACTTCAATAAGCAAAAAATTCTGCTGCATCCTTTCATGGTTTTAACATCGAGATTGCACAATGTTCTTAAACTAAACAGTACTGCCAAATGCATTTCACTGCATATTTAGAAAGCTTAGCACACAGGAGCCATGCCATTTTTTAGTGTCTTAATGAAATACACAGAAATAAGTAAACATTATGAAGTAGCTGAAGGTCACAGTGACCTCAGAATGGAAGCAGACATTATATGTTCATTTAAAAGAAATTAGCACCCTCACATCTTGAAAAAAATCCACTATAGTCCAGTCCTCTTGTTATCAGTGCAGAAAATATGCTGTAAGTGATTTACACAGCTGACATTCTTTGATTTATGAGCTCACTAGGTGCTTTACCTTTATAATTGACTTTTTTATATCTAAACTGTATATAAAGAAAAGGATATTGGATAAGAATGTGCTAGCATGAAAGCCTAAATTATATCTGTCAGTGCACTACAGGAAAATATAAATAATGTGAGGAAGACTAATAAATAGTTAAATAACCTTCAAAACAAATACATAAAAGGTAAACTAGCAGTATTGGAACTATATTAAATTAAAAATATGCATAAATATTTTAAATAGACAAAAGTAAAAAAAAAAAAGTTGCGCTGTATCTGCCTTTTCAGTAACAGAGAAATTTGTGGACAATGTGTGAAGTGGAACATGGTTGTATTTGCTTGAGAGGAAATGTAGTTCACAAAATTTGCAGAGCATGCTGCATTAGGACATATAACAACTCATCTGCACTCTTTAGTCAAATCTTACCCTTCTTAATCGGTTGTTATTTGAGGTAGTATGTAAGTTTTAAGATTTACTTTGATAGTGTTTGAATTATTGTGCTCTGCACCTTTAAGTCAATGCTACATGGTTTAAATGCTGTAGAAACTGTGTAACTGCTGTTTGTCTGTGTGTCTGAAGAAGTTACTTTACTCAAAGTGACAAAAACATGAGAAAAAATGTTATTAAATTGACTTTACGTTAAAAGTAAGTGCTTTTTGGAATTGATATTTACTAACAGCCATTTACTTCTATAGCATTCTGAATGTATTTGTGAAAGGTGTACGCTCTTATAAAATTTGAAGGTCGGCCATATATTCAAGCATACTAACAGGACTGATTGTCAGTGCAGACCCCTACCATGGCCACCATGTGCTAATTCAGCAAATAAACCATCTTATGTTGAGGTGAAATCCCAAAGCAAACCTAAAAGGCACCTGCAATGTAAGTCAGGTCAGCAGGCTACTCCGTGATATTTGCATAAGCAAACAGCACCTATAGTAACAACAAACAATATCAAAGAAAAAAGGGTCTCTCGGATGACAATCCAATGTCCTTACAGTAACATGGCCAAGCCAATGCATGTGGTATCATGCTAATCATAGCAGACTCCACTGTGGTACTCATAAATGCATCAACTACTGTCTAGCTCCACAAGGAAAGGTTGAAAGTAAATGTCTCTCATGTGCCAAGATCTGCAAAGTCACAAGACCCCTCTAGTCTCTTGACCCAGAAAAACATATGTCATTCACTTATAGGAACGAATGACTTGAGATACTACTTAGAGGCGATCTCTGCCTAACATACAAAGCTATGTCAAACCCAGAGCTGTTGGACATGCTACACTTAAAGAAATCCCAATCTCTCAAAACCACATGTTCCAGGGACCTAAATCTTGTCTCCATAATAAACAGAACATGCTGGAGTGATAGATTCCTGTCTCAGAGACTTCCCATACTCAAACAAACTACCCATTCATGTCAAGCAAAGCTCCTCATTGGCCCTCTTTATGAAAAATCTTGACAACTGTTTGGAAATAGAAAATTCACCCCGGGGATCACTTCTGTGGCACTGCTTGACAGGTGCACAGGAAAATAATTTTCTTGGCTGGCAAAAGCCAGGGAACCTTTTTGGCTAGGCTTATATAGGCCCCAGGGCTAATAGCCTAGTACCTACCTATGAACCTATATATTTCCTTAAATCATATGAAAAGAGGCATGACAAAGCCATAGCTCTCTGAATATGTATCCTAGCCTGCTAGGAAATCAGTCTTGAGCTGCATCTCACCCTTGCCAAGAATGATGCCACAATACAAACAAAGGATGATTTACTTCAACAACTGCCTAAGTTACCGGTGTCATGCTAAAGGGGTCCAATATATATCTCTGCCTAGGATGATATGATTGACAGGCCTACATGCTTTATCAAGGACTGTCTGTACCTCTCCACTCAGGACTTTCTTATACTGGCAAAACATTTTTTCCCCATAGTGCCTTTTTAGGCAAAGCTATTATCCCTAAGCTATCAACATAGTCAAACAAAATCAAGACAGTATAAAAATAGTGCTGCTAAATGCTAGAAGCCTAAGTAAAAGCTGTGATGTTTGCAGGCCTTGTGAATATAGATATCTGCATCATTACTGAAACATGGTTTCAGCGTAGTGATAGCACCCACTCAGTACCAGGTTTCAATGTCTATCACTTGCTCAGATCCACCACTGGGAATTATCATGTTATAATTGATTGTATGTTGATATTTCTAAGAAGCCTAGCCACATCAAGACTCATAAGGCAATATAACAACCTCATATTCTTCCACATCCTACTTACAATCAATGACTCTGCATCATAATACAGCCAGCTGCAGAAATCTCTCTAAGTTACCCATAGCCCATGAGACATATCTCAATAAGATTCCTTTCCTACTGAACCACTTTTCTCTTTCAACTATCAATCCATCATCTCAGAAAACTACACTACTACAAATAAATATGCACAACACTTTCAAAATGTCATATATGCTAGCTCTTTATACAAACTAGTTCTCTGGTCTCAAAAATATTATAGGTTCATAGGTTCATAGGTTCATACTAGGCTATCTGCCCGAGGGCATTTACAAGCCTAGCCCATAGTTTTGTGGCTTACGCCACCCCTTTAGTATGGGGAACTATACCCATTATTTTGCTGTGCCTCTGTCGAGCAGTGACACTGAGGTAATCCCTGGGGTATATCTGCGATCTCCCATCCATTGGTCAAGATTTCTCTTGAACAAGGCCAGCGAGGTGCTCTGCCTCACATATACCGGGATTTTATTCCACAGCATAGGGAGTCTTTGGGTGATGAATCTATCCCTCCAGCACGTCCTATTAATAGCCGTGTCGAGGTTTAAGTCTCCGCCCTTGTGGCTCTGATGGATCTAGATTTTTGAGGTGCAGCATATTCATCAAATCTGGGTTTAACATGGCCTTGTATGTTAGGCAAAGGTCACCTCTGAGCAAGCGGTAGCGACTGAATAGAGCTGGAGTTCTTTCAGTCGGGCAGCATAGGACAGATGTTTGAGACCCTTTATCCTTTTGGTGAGGAACTTTTGTGGCCTCTCCAGCTGCTGCAAGTGTCGGGTCAGATACATTCGAATGGGGCATTGTACTCAATCATTGGTCTGATGAGTGATGAGTATAGGGAGACTATGACCTCCCTTGATCTAGATGAGAATCCCTTCATGATAAGGTGGGCAATGTAGAAGGTCTTCCTAACTACTTTAGCTACATGGGTGTCGAATGACAGACTACTATCAACCTGGGTCCCCAGGTCCCTGATAACTTCTTCTGTGCTCAGTGGATTGCCACCTATTTGGTAGCTAGGGGTAACCTTGTTTTTCCCGAAGGGTATGACTATGCATTTTTTGGCATTTAACTTTAGGCCATGGCTCTGGCACCAGTTATCCATTTCTGTGAGACCCTTCTGAAGGATATCTGTGTCAGATGTGTTTTCTACTATGCTGGCCAGTTTGCAGTCATCTGCAAACTTTGTCAACCATAACCCTCCTGTGTTTGCTTGCACTTCGGAAAAGTAGATGCCAAACAAGAGTGGGCCCAGGACTGAGCCCTGTGGTACACCACTTGTGACAGGCTTTGAGTCTGACATGGCGCCAGCAACTCTGACCCTGTGGGTTCTGTCACTCAGCCAGTTTGCAACCCATCTTGTGATGTATGGGTTAACATTTAAGCTGATGAGTTTTTCAATGATACCCGAGTGGGGTATTGTATCGAAGGCCTTTGCCAGATCGAGGTAGGCTGTATGGACTGCCTTTCCCTCCTATTGGAGCTAATCCTCACAAATATGACAACACTGTGCATCTGTAGCTGCCTACCACTGGTCAGATTTGACCACTGTTTAGGAATATTCACTACTAGGGTAAAAATAGATCTACTCTCAAAAGTGAACTGTCCTTAGAGCTTAATCAATGGGAAATCTGTTGCAGTTAGCTGATGACCTGATAACATTTAACCCCCCTCCTCAGACTCCATGATTGAATATCACACATTGCTACTTTTACAGATAGTTTCCGTTCTCAGTTCAATTTTTGCATATAGACATCGGTCCACATCTTATACCAAAATAATGCTTAGTTGAGGAGTAAACTCCTGTTGTGGAATCTTAGCATAAACAAACAGTACAACAAACGTTAGAAACTTATTAGGACAGATTCATAAAGGTAAGACAACATAAGCATTGTGGTAAGGCTGTTCTTGAATTCAGAAAGTGTACACAAAGTGAACTTAAGATAACCTTTATGAATCCAGCCTATTGTCTGTAAGAATAAACTGTATACTCTAACCTTCAAAAATGAATTAAAATGGCTAAATATAGAGGATTATGATTGGTTCACTAATACTAATGATCTTATTATGTGTCTCTTGAGAGGTGAATCTTTGCTTCCATGTCAAGAATATATAACTGCCGGTTAGGACAGGCGAACTGATCATAATTCTTTGTAATGCATTGAGCTTTGCGTGCTCCACATACTACAAGTTACAGTAAAAAAGATAAAAAAAAAAACACTCAAGTATTTTGCATCTTTCAAAGCCATAAAACACCTAGTGAACACTGTCAGAAAGGCAATGCAGTCCCTTGCATTTACACTCACCTTTCACACCTCTTAATTGTCCTAATTTTTACCGAATGTCCAGATTATCACTTCATATTTTTGGTCTTTTCCTCTTAAAATCTGTGTTTTTTGGAGAATCCACTGAGGACTGAAGCCATTTAATAATCAATAATGACATCACTTAAGTTTCAGACTTTGTATCCTTTAGAAAATGCAAACAAATGAAGTTACTGTTAATCAAGCTACTTTTTATGCTTATAACTGGAAGCTAGGGACACCATATCTGTATGGTCAAGCAGGCAGAAATAAAACTGTCATTAGCTGGGCAGTACTGGCACATTTTACTGCCTAGCAGTAGATCCAGCCTTAACAACTTTAGCAGAGGTACTTAACATTTGTTAAGGTAGGACCTTGCGTCACTTTAGCAGTTAACTGATTTGTCTCTCTCTGAATGTCAGAGCGTAATCAACATGGTCCAAGTACTACAATAAACTTAGAAACAAAATCAAATCTTCTAAGGTTAAGTATGGACTGAAGTTTTCTTCAACTATGTTAAAAACTTTGCAATCCATATCCGACACTGCAATGAAATAATTAATTTGTTTAAACTTTACAACCCTGTCTTATCTTAACTTCATTTACACCCTTGGTCATCTCAGAGCAAGTCCTGAGAGCACTATGCAAAGCCAAGAACTCTAATTACATGGGTCCTGAGAATGTATCAGCCTGTTTTCTTATCAGGACTAAACACAGCTTTAGAAACTCACTACTAAATCTGTTCAACCATACCATCTCCCCCCTGAGGTAAAGAACAGCTGTGGTCATCCCATTCCCAAGAGAGGACCCACCACTGTTCCTGGGAACTATTTTGCGTGACAGTGGAGTACACCATTATGGATCTTGTACAATAGGCAAGGACATTAGCAGTCTACATGCTTTTGTCTCAAACCAGCTTGAGTTCATTAAAGCTAGATCCTGTCTCCTATACTTAGTGGACCTCTTCGAATAAGCGATTGGTGCATTAGATAAAGGCATATTGGACATTTATAAGACATATGTATTTAATTACTCATCAAACCATATTATTTTATTTTAGAAATAACACATGGAATATAAACAAAAATCAGTTTTGACAAATACGTTTGTGAGCATTATAATGATCTAGTAATTCAACTGGCCATGAACATTCACGAATAATGCAATATTCACACGGGACAAATCTGGTTAGGAGCCCGGGTATATATCATTTTAGTGGGTAAATCAGGCATTTTACACTGACCAAAGTAATGAACTGGAATAATACAAAGAGATATTGTAGAAAATCTATTTTATAACTCAGATTTATTTATAGTCAGTGGTACAGAAGCTCTCCAAGGCTTATATAACTCAGACTTATTTATAGTCAGTGGTGAGAAGCTCTCTAAGGCATGTGACATCCTGAGATGTAATGTTGGTGTATAGAACAACCGTACAACCCATCAAATGGTGACACATTTACTACAGTGGTTTTCAACTCATTGCAATATAGATAACTTGCGCATAGCATTGAGTCTGTCATTATCAATATTATATTTTCTATGTTCAATAAATAAATATCTATTATTAAATATATTGCTATAGGTTTGCTTATGGTATTGTAAGGACCTACACTGTAGGTTTATTTTGTAAATATGTTTACCAGTTGTAGCAGTGTCAGACAGGTGAGCTCTGCTACTGACGGCCATTTCTTCTTACTGGTAATTACATTTTCCAGGGGTAACAGCTGCACTTTCTTGTTATTTTATTTTATTTTACAGATCAGGAGTGCTTTTGAATGGCTATTCTATAATAATGCAATAACAAAGTCAAAATTAGTTTCTGAAAATGTCTGAATGACTTTGATATATGAAGTCAGGACAGTACTGGTTCACATAAAAATGTCACACAAAGCAAATTAAATTGAGATTTATGTTTAATGTACCATAGTCAGAAAAGTAAATGTGCAATACAGCAGATTAATTTTGTCTTTCACTTCTGTTTCATGCAGAAGAATAATTATAAATAAGGAAGCAAAGCACAGAGTAGAACACAAGGTTATAGAATGTAGGTGAATCGTGAATGAGGGACAAATGATAGAATGGTGTACCTAAATGAAAATATAATACAGGATGCAAAATGCCAGCGGGATATTACAAAATGATTTTATGCTTTTCTTTTATGTATAATTCCTTTTAGCACTGAATTTAAAGACATATTTAAAGGAAGATGGACAGGTAGCACTCCAATCTGAGGAAAGTACAACACCATCTAAAAAGAGTAACTTAAAATAGGTCAACATAAACTTTAAAAAAATGATACAGACTAATTTCATACAACAGTATATGTCTACAGCAACTAGAGCTTATTTTTTTGCACAGGTAATGCAAGCATTTCTTATATTGGCAATATTCGGTTTGGTCACAAATGTCCTTATTGGGGGGAGTAGAGAGGTGCCTATCCCCTACAAATAAATATGTGTATATGTGTACATATATGTCTATCTACATATATATATATATATATATATATATATATATATATGTGTGTGTGTGTGTGTGTGTGTGTGTGTGTGTGTGTGTGTGTGTGTGTGTGTGTGTGTGTGTGTGTGTGTGTGTGTGTGTGTGTGTGTGTGTATATATATATATATATATATATGTGTGTGTGTGTGTGTGTGTGTGTGTGTGTGTGTGTATCTATATATATATATATATATATATATATATATATATATATGTATATATATATCTAGGATTGTTGAACGAAAGTTCAACAGTCCGAATCCCAACTTACCCAAACACACTTTAACGAAAGTGTTTTTACCAAAAAAGCACTTTTGTTAAAGCATGTTAAAAACAAAACATTAAAAAAGAATAAAAAAGCATTTTTGCAGGGGGAGAAGCCTCCTGCACACCCCACTACTTTATTATTCTCACTCAGAGATCGCACTACAGTGGGGAAAAGAGAAAAATTCCCTTAACCACACCGTAGTATGATCTCCGCAACAGTCACTCCCCCACAAATCCCTCTACCTCCAGGCATACATACGCAAAAGTTCTTCTTCAGTGAAAAGCACTTTCGCGTAAGTATGGCCGGCCGTTTCAGATTTGGTGAAACGGCTGTTTGCGCATTAGTTCTAGACCCATATATATATACATATATATATATATATATATATATATATATATATATATATATATATATATATATATATATATATATATATGTATATATGTATATATATATATATATCTATATATATATATATATATATATATAAATAAGGGTTTTTCTATCCTTTTGAGTTTCGGACATTATTTTTCGTTCGTTTGGAAAACTGACTTTTAGGATGTTGGTGTTTCAGAAGTAGAACAGTACAATCCCACATATCCAAACAAGCTTTTCTCCTGCGCAGTGAGCCCATTCTCATCCCAATACTTCACAGATAATAAATAAATCTCAGCAGACTTTATATTTGTACATCCTCTTCCCATCACTCTACCAGCCTCCCTCACTCTGCTTTTCCCACTAAGTTCTATTGCCTCTCAAAATATATTACTACTCCATTTACATTTTCTACCTCAATACTTTCTTCACAACACTTCTATCATTTTGATTTCTCAGCTGTATTGATCCTTTAAGCAAACAAATACCATTATCAGACCACTGCAACTGTATATTGTTGACTCATGTCCAATATCTTGTAATAAAACATATATCCTTTACAAATTTTCTTCTATGGTAACACTATTTCAAATGTTTTAACTCATGCACAAAATTACTGTTTACTTAACATTGTTTATTTACTGACCAATCAAGTCTACTTCAAACTATTTCAAATGTATTTTTATCCACAACTGTATTATGAAATGTGAACACCTTTATGTCATGCTCATCTTGTCCAAATTTACTGCTACTGAAACAACTATTTCATATAAACAGAAAAACTGCTACCTCCAAACTGGAAATACAGGAATACTCTTCAAAAAACACATAGAGCACTGCTATAGCTGCCAAGTTTCCTTTATTAACACAGTCTGGTACCTCGGCCCCACCGGCCTTCAATGGAACAAATACATATAAATCAGGCAGCTTTTTATAGTCCAACACCACACTCAATTCCACCAATAAATGAATTAATCGATTAGAAAACATGAATTAACTTTGCTTAAATACACTTCATTACAAAACAGAGATGTGCCCCCCCCCCCAACATAATATACACTCACACTTCATTATTAAGAAAATAGCAATAGTGAGCTATACATACATTTTATACAGTGCATTATCAAAATTCCTGTAATAGGTTTATTTATTAAATAATTTCATCAATTTATTTATATTAAATACTAATAAAGATATACACTGTCCATAAAAAAAAATATAAATAGCAACCTCCCTAAGCCCTATTATACTAAATAACATGAATATTTTCTTTAGTAGACATGTTTGTGTTAATAAATATACTGTACTACTTCACCTTAAAATATTATTTCATTGATCTATATGTAAAATATTGTGCAATGAAATCCTAATCAAATTATAAATGACAAATAAATAATAAATACTAAATACCCCACTCTATTTCTAGATTTAAACCTTTCAGGAACAAAATACCAAAATAAACTATTAATTTAGATTCCAACTGAACGAATTTCCTTTTAAATTCATCACCCCCCCCCCCAAATTTTAATCAAAATGTGTCTTTGCCAGGACACTAAAGAAAAAACTATCTAAGTGACCTCCATGTGCACTGCAAAAGTGCTGTGCCACTGGACTATCCAATCTCTTTATTTCTAACATCTCCTAGATGTTCTAAGATTCTGAGTTTAACCTTTCTCTTTGTCTGTCCCACATACCATTTACATGGTGTGCATCCACATCCAATGATGTAGACCATACCATATGAATTACAATTAAACTAATTTTTTACAAATAACTTTTTCCCATTGATAGTCCATCCATTCACATTTTTTACTACTCCATTTACATTTTCTACCTCAATACTTTCTTCACTACAGTTCTATCATTTTGTTTTCTCAGCTGTATTGATCCTTTAAGCAAACAAATGCCATTATCAGACCACTGCAACTGTATATTGTTGACTCATGTCCAATATCTTGTACAAAAACATATATCCTTTACAAATTTTCTGCTATGGTAACACTATTTCAAATGTTTTAACTCATGCACAAAATTACTGTTTACTTAACATTGTTTATTTACTGACCAATCAAGTCTACTTCAAACAATTTATTTTATCTCATGCAAAAAATTAGTGCATATGTAATGCTATTTATTTACAAATCAGTCAAGCCTACTTAAAGCAATTTCAGCTGTATTCCTTTCCAGTATTATGGAATTTGAAGTTTTGTGTTATGTGGTCTGCCATGACTGTAACTTAATTTATCCATATTATTTATATTTCAGGCTGATATATGTGTAATTTTCATGTATTGGCATATATTTTTCTATTACTGGAGATTTTCTACTCGGGACTCTGCTGCTGACGGATTCTTACACACAGTCAGACATTCTTGGTTAACCAAAGCAATACATAAATGTTTTTCCTTTGTTTATGCAGGCATAGTAATGTATTTTGGTTGGTGATGTGAGTTTTTAGTGTTTAATGTCTTTTTTGAGTTTTTCTGTGTTTGATATTTTCCATGTTAAAAGACTTTTTAAGATGGATGCAGTTGTAGGATTTTATGAAGGAAAGGATCTGTGACTGAATATGGGGTCTAGTTGGCCTGCACTAGATTTCTGCCATGCATGGAAGGAATTTAGTGCGCAGGTAGCTAACAATTTGATTAGTCAGTTTTCCTTGCCCATTTCACAGAATAAAATACAGGTCAAGGACAGCAATAAATATATACCCAAGACCCAGAAGAGTGAGACCCATCCTTCCTTCAGACATATAGTTTCTTCTAGAACAAAAACAGAAAACATTTCTCAGTTCACAGACTTCCACCTGAATCCAATAGTACAGAACCCGGAGTTCTATCTATGGGATTCTTGGGAATTCCTCAACCAACTACACCACTACCAAGTCTCCAATAGATATCATAAACTGGTCACCCTGGATGTAGTGGCATTATACATTCTTTAGAAGAAAGGCATCACTCTCACAGCTAATTACCTGAGAAAATACACTACCCTAAGCAGAAGAAAATCAGCAAC
Organism: Protopterus annectens; assembly: GCF_019279795.1. Taxonomy (NCBI): domain Eukaryota; kingdom Metazoa; phylum Chordata; order Ceratodontiformes; family Protopteridae; genus Protopterus; species Protopterus annectens. The sequence continues at coordinate 586,369,462 of NC_056735.1, forward strand.
ATATGTGAAATGATCAGTATTGTACTACACAATAACTTTTTTACTTTCAATGGGGAAATTTTGCACCAGCAAAAAGGAATAGCTGTGGGAACAAAAATGGCCCTAGCTTGTGTGCATCTGGTGATCTCCATCTGGGAGAGTAATATACTTAAACACCTAAAAGGTTTTCAGAAAGTACATCTGTATAAGAGATATATAGATATCTTTTTTCTGTGGCAAGGCACAGAAACTGAACTCATAGATTTCATAGGGACCATGAAAGAAAGCATTCCTTTCTTGGCATGTCTGACAATGGGCGTGAGGTACAGTTCCTAGACACCTCCCTGACCCTAGACCCCTCTCCAAGAAGTTCACTTCCAACATTCATAGGAAAAGGTCATTCAGGAACAACTACTTAGAGTATAATGGCCAGCATCCTTCCTTCATGAAAAGAAATATTGTCAAAGGCCAGTATGTTAGACTTAGCAAACTAGTTAGTGAAGATGAGTCCTTCATCAAAGAAAGCCAGATACTAAAACAGCTTTTTCTAGAAAGTCATTGCCCTCCACACCTACTGGAGACAGTGGAAAAAGAAATCCACTGTCAAAGATACTCTGAATTTTCCCATCCTGAAAGAATAGTTCACCGCAAATCCCAAAAAGCGAAGAGTCTTAGAGGGAACATAGAGAAAACCTGGGACCTCATTAAAGACAACCAAGAACTGGGGCAAGTGATAAGAGATGCCCCTGATTTTTGCTACCAAAAGACCATCTCCCTGAAAACTTGGCTGCTGAAAAGAGACAATGTCATTATTATCCATGTCCACCAACCCAGAGGCATGAAAAAATGTGGTAGCTGCTGCTGCCACCCCTCCATCCTTGAATGCTCTGAATACAGGCTATCTAGCAGAAACACCAATATTTCTGTGAATAGCTCCTACAACTGCCACTCCACAACCTTGTTCACTAAGCTATCTGTTTCTCCTGTGATACTTTCCATAGAAAAAAAACACCAGAAAATTCAGTCGCACAATAAAGTAACATAGACAGGCCATAAGAAACAGAGAAGAGAATGATGCCCCAGCTAGCACTCTTTTACCTGCACAAGCAACCCTCAGTTCAAATTCTTAGTATTGGAAAGCTAAATAGTTTTTTTGGGGGGACTACAACACCTTGCTAGAAGTAAAAGAACTGCTGTGGCAAATTAAGCTTAAAGAAGAGACACCTCCAGGTCTCAATTGGAACCTTAATTTAAGGTGCGCATTAAAATGGAGGAAGTGATGCAAGCAATCCCTAGCTTCACAGGAGACCTTTATATAAGATACGCACTAAAAGGAAGGAAGTGATGCAAGCCATCCCCAGCTTCACACATCCACCTATTGTTTTAAAAATCTCTGTATTCTTCCAGCTTGAGTCACATTTCTGAATAAGTTTGACCAGTAACCATAAAATGAATGAAAGCACTCAAATGTTGCTATAAGATGTCTTAACATTTTCTTGACCACTCATGTAATCTCCAAAGCATAAGACTTCTTTGCCATTAATATATAAAGACTAATTGAAAACTGAATTACTGGTCTGTTGCATTTGTAGTGAGCAAGTTTCTAAGTTTGTCCATTTGTGAATAGAGTTTTTTTTTTTTTTTTTTATTTTTATGTACGTTCTAGTCTGTCTTAGTAGATAGTTTTGAATCATAAGTGCCGTAATCTATCCAGTATGGGAGAACCAAGAAACAATGACACAATGGCAAACAGCCAAGAACTCTTCAAGGCTTAAATCTATGACATCCCCACAGAGATCTCCTCAGCCCTGGGGACACTAGGGGAATTAGTGAACAAAACCCAAGGCATTTTCAACAGCCAACGGCTCCCCTCCTCTGCATCCTTCTAAAAAGCCAGGAAAAAAGCTACAGCTACTACAGAACTAACATTGTTAAAGGAACCCCAGAAAACAGGATTCCTAGAAGAAGTACTAGCCCAACATGGAGAGAACCCTTTTCACGGCCTAAACTTCTGCACAATTGAGAATAAAGCCACACCATCTCCCAGCAACCACGTGGCAACCAAAACTCCAGGTCATTGCAAATATTTGATTCACAAACTTGAAAAACTGCTTACACTGTACAAAAATGTAGAGTGTGATATTTCTTAGGTCTCACAATGTATTTACAGTGAAATAGTCCTCAAAGTGCTAAGGGCTTACAAATTCCCAAGTGGTAAAGTCAAAAGGAGCCCTGTATGTAACTCTCTTTGCCAAGTTTACAATGATGCAGACATCAAAGCCCTAAAAATACTTGTGGATCACAGCAGAACTAGACTCAATGACCATAACAAAGAGATCAGGTTGCTGTATGATACAATAACATGACACCCTCACTTTGGTGCCTTCAAATCCCTTTGGGATAGCATAGATGCCAGGCTTAGCAGGCATGTAGCAACACTTACTGTAAGAAAAAGAAAGAAAAAAAACTACTTAGAGGCTTAAATCTATACAGGAACCTTGAAGGCTACCAGGTTGAAAACAAAGAGGATGACATTTTGCCTGCTCAGAACCAACCCAAAGCCAATCCAAGTCACTTTAAAGTTTCCAGAGACCTGCAGATTAGTGCTGAAGCACTCCAGGCCCCTACGAACCATGGTGAGCAGCATTGAGGACCCCTGAACGAAGGGTAACAATGCCAAGCTCCTACAGACAGAGCAGAACACTCACAGCCAGCAGGAAACATTCTGGAGGCCTACCAACAACAGATACTAGGTACCACTGACACCAAGGGAAGCAGTCACCCTCCAAACCATGAGTTTCACAGTCTGAGGCCAGGAGGAAACCTGAACATTAACTCAAATGTTAATGTTAATGCTAATAAAGCCTCTAAAGACCCTTGTGTAAATATCCAAGGGAACTCTTTTTTTATCCCATCCCCATGAGCAGGCCATGAGGTACAGCTCAACCCTGGGAACTGGGGGAAGGGGAGGAGAAGGCCACAAGGTAGACCAAGGAAACAAGGGTAAGGCTAGTGGACCCCCCTAGCCTTCTCAGTGGTTAATTTAACTAAAAAAGATTTTAATGATGGAATGATTGACCAAAGGGCCAGCATTACAGACAAGGTGCTAGACTTAAAACTGTATGTTAGAAAACTGAACTTAAAAGTCTTAATGCAAGATGAAATGGATAGTGCTAACAAGGATTAAGATGTTGATATGAACACGGTAAATGATGTACGCATGTTGAAAAAGAGAAGTATATGTGACCCTGTGCTTAACAGTACAGTAAATGTATTTTCAAGGGTGTGTGAAAGGGATTTCAGGGATAGTCTAAGCAGAAACCCTCCTACCAAATGGCACAATATGATGCCCAAAGAAAAAGCAGCATTAGAGGAAGTTAGGAAAGACAACAACATTAGCATTATGAAAGCAGACAAAAGGTAGGCATTGTTATAATGGAACAGGCTGAATACATTAAGCAAATCAACTAGGAGTTAGAAAACGACAACTGCTATGAAACCTGCTCTGAACAAAAAGTGGTTGATGAATTTCTAGGTATAGGCCTACACCTATTAGAGATGTAGCAGCAAGGATAAAAATCACAGAACAGGAATTTGACTTCCTAATGGTGTATAACCCTAGCTTAGGGAAGTTATTTGGGCTACCCAAGACCCAGAAGAGTGAGACCCATCCTCCTTTCAGACATATAGTTTCTTATAGAAGAATAAAAACAAAAACATTTCTCAGTTTATAGACTTTCACCTAAATCCAATAGTACAGAACTCCTAGTTCTATCTAAGGGATTCTTAGGAATTCCTCAACCAACTACACTACTACTAAGTCTCCAATAGACATCAGCAACTGGTCACCTTGGTTATAGAGGCATTATACATTCATCAGAAGAAAGGCAGCACCCTCAAAGCTAATTACTTGAGAAAACACACTACCCTAAGCAGAAAGAAAATCAGCAACATATGTGAAATGATCAGTACTGTACTACACAATAACTTTTTTACTTTCAATGGGGAAATATTCTACCAGCAAAAAGGAGTAGCTGTGGGAGCCAAAATGGCCCCAGCTTATGTGATTCTGGTGCTCTCCATCTGGGAGAGTGATATACTTAAACACTTAAAAGGTTTTGAGAAAGTACATCTATATCAGAGATTATTATAGATGATATCTTTTTTTTCTGTGTCAAGACACAGAAACTGAACTCAAAGATTGCTTAAGGACCATGAAAGAAAGCATTTCTTTCTTGGATTTTACAATGTTTGGCAATGGGCATGAGGTGCATTTCCTGGACATCTCTCTGACACTAAACTCCCCTCCAGGAAGTTCACCTCCAACATTTATAGGGTCATTCAGGAACAACTACTTGGACTATAACAGTTAGCACCCTCCCTTCATGAAAATGAATATTGTCAAGGGCCAGTACATTAGACTTAGCAGACTACACAGCAAGGATGAGTCCTACTTCAAAGAAAGCCAGATACTAAAACATCTTTTTCCAGAAAGGCATTACCCTCCACACCTACTGGAGACAGTGGAAAAAGAAATCCTCTCCAACAGACACTCCAAATTTCTTCCCATCCTGAAAGCAGGGTTCAGTGCGAAACCCAAAGAAGTTAAGGAACTCACCCCTATATTTCCCTTCCTATCTCAAGGGACACTAAGATTCTTAGAGGGATCATAGAGAAAAACTGGGGTCTCATTACAGATAACCAAGAACTGGGGTGAGTACTGAGAGATGCCCCTGACTTTTGCTACCAAAATACCAACTCGCTGAAAACTTGGCTGGAGAAAAGAGACAATGCCATTATTACCCATGCCGACCAACCCAGAGGCATGAAGAAATGTAGTAGCTGCTGCTGCCATCTCTCCATCCTTGAATGCTCTGAATACAGGTTGTCTAGCAGAAACACCAATATTTCTGTAAATAGCTCCTACAACTGCCACTCCATGAACCTGGTTCATGTAGCTATCTGTACCTGCTGCGATTCCTTCTATATAGGCAAAACTATTAGAAAACTCAGTGACAGAATAAAGGAACACAGACAGGCCATAAGAAACAGAGAGGAGAATAATGCCCCAGCTAGGCACACTTTTACCTGCACAAACAACCCTCAGGTCAAATTCCTAGCACTGGAAACCCTGGACAGGTTTTTTTGGGGACTACAACACCTTGCTAGAGTTAAGGGAAATGTGGTGGCAAATTAAGCCTTAAAGCAGACATGCCCCCAGCTCTCAATGGGAACCTTAATATAAGGTGTGCACTGAAATAGAGGAAATTATGCAAGCAATTCCTAGCTTCACATGGGACCTTTATATAAGATGCACACTAAAAGGAAGGAAGTGATGCAAGCAATCCAAAGCTTCACACACCAACCTATTGTTCTACAAAACTCTGTATTCTCACAACTTGAATCACATTTCCTATAAGTTCCACCTGTAACCATGAAATGAATGACAGCACTGAAATGTTAATGTAAAATTTATTAGTATTATCTTGAACATACATGTAATCTCTGAAGTATAAGGCGTATTTACCATTAATATATAAAGACTAATTGAAAACCAAATTACTGGTCTGTTGCATTTTTATTTCACTAGCTGAAGTAGTTAGCAAGTTTCTAAGTTTGTCTAAGAGCGAATAGAGGTTTTTTATTTTTATATGTTTTAAAAATCTATAATCACATATATATACATATCTATATATATCCATATCTATCTATCTATATATATATATATATATATATATATATATATATATATATATATATACACACACACACACACACACACACACACACACACACACACACATATATGTATATATATATATATATATATATATATATATATATATATAAACACCAATGGTTTCAGAAGCTTTACTCGCTAAACCTTTAGATTGTCACCTAGCTTTCACCAGTCCTTAGCTATTTTATCACCCCTGCCCAAGGTCTTTCATCGGGGTAGAGACATAGAAAATAATTCTGGTCTAAATCCCCCCAGTGTGTCATTTGCATTTCTATCCTTTAAGACACAGACAAAATCTGAAAATCTAAAACCTCTACACAAGGTTAAGAAATTTACTGAGTTGGTCACTTGAACACAGTATAGAATTCTGGACATCTTAGCTGTAAATACTATTTGAATAAAATGTTACCATCACAACACTGAAATAACACTAGCTACATGGATAGGCAGCGTTGTGGAACACAATGTGTCATGTTATTCAAAAGCAATAAATCCTGCACTCAACACACATTAGCAGATACACAACATTAGGTAGATGTTCTGTTATGCAAATGCTAATTTCTCTACCAACCTAGCAACTATTGTGTCATCCCTACAAACATCTCCAAAATTGTAGAAGACTTCATCTAATGGCATTCAGCCATTATCAGATCTGAGCTTCTTTATATAAGCAGTTAATAATATAGGCTGGGCAAATGACACACACCCTTTCCTATTCCCATCCTTGAAACTCCACTGATTAACTCTGCTAATATAACACACCAGCAGTAGCCAGAACCCAGTCAGCAAAGAATTTCTCATTGGCTGGATTCCTACATCACCCTGAGTAACATAACTGCTGTTTGGTAGCATCAGCAATGACAAGCAGCTTGAACCATTTGGAAAGCAACCAAAATTCATGGGGAATCCAACATAACTCCTGTAAATAACCTGCAAAACTTCTTTAAAAAATATGAACAACTAATAGCCACCAGCAACATACAGGGCAGTCTTACACCTCCAATGATTTATTATTAAAGCTGCACAAGAATGTGACTTCCAGCTTAAGGCCTTTTAATATCATGCATAAATATCCAGCTTCAAAAGAATAAAAGCATAGATAAAAGAACTAGTGGTTAAAATTCATGTTTCAGGGTGGAAGATTTGAAGCACAGAATGAGTAAAAATGCTTCTGTGTATGGTTAGAATTCCATCCATCAAAATGTAGATTTTGAAGTACAGGAATCAGGTCTAATATTAGTGGTATCTTTTTATAACGTAAACTCAAAGTAATAATGGTAATATGTCAGAAATAGATGGAAAAATCTGGTTAAATCTTGATGCAGTGAAAAGAATCTCATGTATACTACATCACAATTTTACTTCTACTTTCAGTGTATTGGTGCATATCTTCACTAGTCCTCAAGGCCAGTGGCATTTATTATGGCAGTTAAATGGTCCTACAGTTTACATTACATAACTCAAAGCTAGTGTTGAAGTATGGCTATAACTGCTGTCCATACATTGTCTGCTGTATGATTTCCAGGACTGTGAGACAATCAGCTTTTATCCCAGCCGCAACAGCAGACCAAATGCAGATAATGGGTTCAGGTGTCTAAGCAGTGAGACATTTCTCCATGGTACATTTGACTGTAGAAATATGCCTGAAGTGACATTCAGGTGCAGGGAAATATGGCTGCTGTGAATTCCCTGTGGGCAAAGAGAAGAATGCGGTGCCATGCCCACAGCTTTAATAACAAAGTGTATGTGGGGGGATAATGTCAATGGCCCCCAAGGCATCATGAGACAGCAGGCAGTACAGCAGGCATCATGGGCATGTCAGTGGCATTAAAATGCAGTGCACAATGGGCAGTGCTTTTATAATTGGTGTATTTGGACCAGTAACCCTTTCACAGTGTCTAGGGAATATTACTTAAAATGAAGGCTGGAGCATAAATGTGACTACAGAAGCAATCAGGATTTATTCCATGGTGTAGCATACTTGTACATGTTGTAGCTACATAAACATGTACTGTAAACTGAGCACAACACTCATTACTTCTTCTGCCCCCATGCATATATGTATGTATATGTGTGCATGTACGTGGTTTACCGACATAATGTTGAATGCTAAATGGTTGAAACTGAATTGGTTGAACACACTATATTGAATTATCAAATGTTGAAATAAAATTAGTCTAAACATACAATGTTGACATTATCGAATTTGCCCATTTCTGCACTGCAGTGTGATCTCAGAGTTGATATATTTAAGTAGGGGGGGGTGTGGGGAGCGCAGAGGGGCATACCCCCCCTGCAAAATAGTAGAGTTGATCTCATTGCTTTTTCAATTAAATGATTGTAGACATTTTGATAATTCAATGTTTTGGGGTTGAGATGTTATTTTTCAACCAAATGACTATTAGACATTATGACATGCAACATTATGTTGGTATACCCATGTACATATGCATGTATGTATCTATGTCTATATCACTATCTAGCTATTTATCTAGATAGCTTTATAATGCCGGGGAGGGGGGTGACGGTGCTTTCCCAGTTTGGAAACAGCTATTTTATGATTTGTTCAAAGTATCTTTTTAAAATTATGCAAGCAAGGAATTGTCTGCTGTAGATATTTCCTTGAATAGGTCATCACAAACCCATTAATTCTGTAGTTGGAGGAGAAAAGGCCTTGCTGAAATTCAGATAAGTCACTTCTCCCAGTACTCTTTGGTCAGGTTTGCTATAACTTCATCATAAAGCTGGATCAAGCTTGAATGATATCTCCTGGACATGAATTTATGTTAATTGCTGTCCTGAAGACATCAAATGCAATCAGCTTTCCTCTCAGTTCAACCTTCACGACTTTCCTTGCCACCTGAATTTCCCTGCATTTTTACTGCTATCCCTTGTAAAATACCAGTACATTTGTTACCCTCCAATCATTAGGCACATTTGCACTGGTCAGTGGTCTGCTGAATATCTTGGCCAGAAGGGGTGGGGTGGTCTGCCAAGATGCTAGACAGATTTCAGTGGACTATGAAGGTAGCCCATCTGGCCCCTGTTCTTCAGTGTCCTTAAGAAAAATCTGCTTTCTCCCTTCCTCTTGTCTCTCTGTCCTGGTATATTTCCAGTACTCGCCACACTTTGCCCTGTGCCCCAACATGGCCCCATCCCTTTGACACTGTTCCCATGGATGGGTATGATGTAAGGGATATAAATTTGACATGTAATAATTACTTTTCGTTGTAAGACAGAATATTATTTAAATGATCCTTTTGCTGAAGATAAGAAGAAATGTGAGTCTGGTTGCTGTGTAACTTTGGATGTTTTTAAAGGTTAAGTATTTCAGTTAGATTGATAAAAAGAGTACCACATATCCTAATGTTTTAATTCTGGCACTATTCTCCTGGCCATCAGCTATATGTAGTATCATTTAAATATGACCTAATACAATCTCACATGAACTACTGTTTGCTATAGTCTTTGTTCCAAACATTAGAATAATGTGAAATGCAATCAGTCTTTCTCTCAACAGACCATGCTGCTTTACCAGGGATGGTCTGCACCTGTCCCCCACTAGGCTTTTTGATATTGACCATAACAATGTCAACCTCTATACTGCCTTTTTTCAACCAATGCCAATTTGATAAACTTTCTAACATAGTAAATTCTATGCAAGACAAACTAAAGTTGTTAATGCTCAATGAGAAGCTTCACTCCATGGAAGCTCTTTTTACCCTGGGCAGTATTGACAACTGTGCAGTTACTGAGACATGGTGTAAAGCTGTGGAAGGCACCCCAACAGTGGAAGGCTATAATGCCTTCCACACATTTAGACCAGCTACTGCACAAGAAAGGATGAGAGGTGGTGGTATATCAATCTACATAAAAAGTAATTACACCTCATGACTGATCGAATAATATGACATGCTTGAGCTACTCCAAGTCCAACTAACTTTAGTTAAAGTCCAATACCACACCCTTGCAAGCTATAGATCCCTGTCTACGATGCAGTTTAACTATAACACATACTTCAATGTACTGGAGTCACTCAGCCCAACACCATATTCATGGGTGATCTCAACTGTACCACCATAAAGTGGGAAACATACACCACCACTAACATGCAGGATCAAAGATTCCTGGATTTTGCCAATGCAAACATCCTGGAACAGCTACTCTGCACACCTACTAGGGATGCAAATATTCTGGATCTGTTACTCACAAATATAAGGGAATGTTGCACCCCCCCCCCCTTGTGTAATGTCTTCACTGGTCAGATCAGAGCACAAAGTGGTAACACTTGAAAATAAATATAAAGTATGAACTTCCAGCAAACCCCAGCACCTTTAAGAAGTTTTCCAAGGCTAGCTACTTCCTGTTGCGTGAAGCTAAATTCCAAGCCTCCCCAAATTCAGACAACATGGTGGCCTATATGGGAGTCTTTATGGAAACCCTGTACAAGCATGTAAATAACTGCATAGAAACAGCAGTAATAAACCAAAATAAGCTTTGGACAAACTCCAAAAACAAACCCCCATGGTGGACCCCCAGTATAAATAGGTTGTACAACAAAAGAAAGAAAGAAAATTCTGTCCAAAAAGTAGGAATGATTATACCCAAAAAGACAAAAAACGAAAAACTCCCCCATCAGTTTCAACAAACAACTCAGGGGCCTAATCAAATCCATCAAAAATAACTTCAAGGCAAAAATAGCCTACCAGGCTAAGGATAACCATAAGGCATTTTTCACTTGTATACACAACCTTAAAGGGAACACTCAACCGTGTACTGAACTAATAGTAAATGAACCATTCTATACTGAATTGGAGGATATAGCAAATTTGCTGGTTGATAAATTTTGTCTCAATTTCACCTTCTATCACCTAGTTCCCCCCAAGGAAATACTTCTACCATTTCTCCCCCAACTAGTCTTTTATGCAAAGGCATGGGAAGAATTATTAAAGACCTGATACAGAAAGACATAAGAAAACTTCAAACACTGGACCCATCTCAGTTCAGTTTCGTCAGGGGGCAGGTCATGCCTACTAAACTTGGTGGACTTCTTTGAGAATGTCACTAGAGCCATGGATGAGGGAAAAATGGTAATACTGCCTACCTTACCTTGGCAGAAGCATTTTACACAATAGAACATAGCCAAATGGCTCAAAGATAAGACATATGAAGTGTAATGGGGGAATCCACCTCCACCAAGGCCCATTAATAGTGGTGTCCCACAGGGCTTGGTACTGTGACATTCCTCTTTAGAGTATAATTCTATGAAGTCAAGTCAAGTGTGGAGGGCCTGTGGCTGACCAAATTTGCTGATAACTGCAAGCTGAGTGCAGTCACTGAATCCCCCAAAAGGTGTAGCTATCCTCTACAAAGTTCTGACTCAGACAGATAACTGGTGCCAAAACTATGGCCTAAAACCTAGTACAAAAACATGCACAATTATACCCTTTGGGAAGATAGCATCTCTGCAAATTACAACACTGATAATACTCCCTTAAGAGTAGACCAATTGCTAAGGGACTTAGGAACTCAGGTTGACAGCAACCTAATCTTTGATCACAATGTATCCATGACAGTGAGAAAATCATTCCACATGGCACAACTTAGAAGTAAGGGCATGGCATATAGATCTTAAGAGATCATAGTCTCACTATACTCAGCCATCAATAGACCAATAATCGAGTACAATTCACCTTTCGGTGTGTACCTGACCAGGCATTTGCAACAGCTTGCAACAGCTTGAGCAGTCACAGGGGCTCCTCACTAAAAGATTAGAAGGTTTAATATGTTCTATGTGGACAGCATCAAAGCCCTGTCCCTGTACTTGGTCTCCTACAGGCTACTGAGGGGCAATCTATGCCTAACCTACAAGACATTCTCCAATTCAGCCCTGATGGATCTGCTAAACATTCACAAAATAAACGGCACAAAAATTACCCAATCCAAGGATCTAAACCGTGTTTGTGACACAAGTAAAATATGTTTGAGGGACAGGTATTTGTTGCACAAATTACCCCTTCTCTGGAACAGACTCCCCATTCATGTGAAATAGAGCTCTTCCCTAAGCCTATTCAAATGCAACTGAACAAATGGATGGGAAATTGCAAATTCACCCCTAGCTTGTTACCTGTGGCCCTTATGTCAGGGGCAGTTTGTAGATGTCCTACGTCACAGGCATATACTGAAGTTGTTCTAGCCATTGGGCACTGTTAATTGGAAAAATTGGAGCATGAATGACTAGGCTAAATAGGCTCTAGGTCTGTTAGCCTAGTAATCTGCTATGATCCTATGAGCAGTGATCTCTAATTAATAATATTTAATAAATTAACTGAATTTTGTTTGGCACAGTACTGTATAGCGTAAAACAGATATCGAGCAAGTTGTCTAGACATGGTGGCAAAGGTTAAAACTCAGTCATATTGAGACGGTTTGCAATTTCCATTCAGTTGTTTTCACAGATTGTTGAGAAAGGTGAATTGGTTGGGACTGGTGCTCCCATGTATTTGGAAAATGTTATTGCCTGACAGCAGACATTTTTGAACTGGCCAGTATTATATAAAGTATTGTATTTTATTTATTCAAAGATGTAAGGCAGAGATATTTCATAGGGTACTCTTTCGGTGGATACAGGGAGGGTTCAGGCAGGCCAGATATACAGAAATATCATTGTGTACTCAAATTTATATGCCTGCACCCCCCCCCAAGAAAATTAGTTGTCAGATGGCATGGTTCGAGAAAGAAACTTCATAGATACAGCATTTTCAAACAATATTAATAAATATGAAAAACACTCTTAGAAACACTTTGAATGTATCATTTGATACTTCAAATTGAAAAACATTGCTGTGATCCATAAACTGCAACGATTTTGTCTATACTGATGCAGCAAGTTGTGTAATCTGAAAGACAGGACAGCTATAGTGGTCCTCTAGCTCAGAGGCAAGGTGTTTTCTTATAGGTACATAGGTGTATACTAGGCTAACAAACACTGGGGCCTTTATAAGCCTAGCCATGGAACCCAAATGTATCCCACGCATTATTGTGCCTTACAGGTTATTTCAAGGGAAGTATGTTAGTTAGGACATGATTTAACATCTGCCCCTGCCCATCAGAGACACAGGTGTCAGACCAGGGGTGAATTTCCGATATCCCATCCACTGGTCCAAGTTGCACCTGAATAGGGTTAAGGAAGAGCACTGGTTCACATGGATGGGAATCCTATTCCAGAGCATGGGATTTTCTGATATATGCACATTTTCTGATATATGCACCCGATCCTCCAACAAGTCCTATTAATGTTACAGAGAAAGTTTAATTTCTTAGGCCTAGCAGTTCTGGTGCTGTTCATTTTGTAGATGTTCAAAGGCCCATCAGAGCAGGATCCAAGGATGCCTTGTATGTCAGGCATAAATTGCGTCTTAGAAGTTTGTAGGAAACAGAGTATAGAGACAGAGCTTTGAGGTGATCTGCATAAGACATTGCATTTACACCCAGTATTCGTTTTGTGAGGAATCTCTATGGATGTGCCAGTTGCATGCTTCTGCACAGCTACATACAGAAAGGGGCATTATATTCAATGATGTGCCTGATGATGGCTGAGTACTGTGGCATAATGACTTCCCTAGACCTAGATGACATGCCCTTACTTATAACCTGAGTGTCACAGAATGATCTTCTCACAGCCTTAGACATATGTTGCTCGAAAGCCAGGTTACTATCTGCATAAGTCCCCAAATCTATGTCTACTTTTAGCGGTGTTTTATCAATGAGGTAGTTTCTCTGGGTGGTTGACCTCCCAAAAGGTACTAATATGCATTTCCTGGCATTAAGATTTAAACCATGGATTTGGTACTAGTCATTTGTATATGTTAGGCCTTCCTGTAAGATGTTAGTATTTTGGGCGATATCTATAATTGCTCCTAGCTTGAAATCATCTGCAAACTTGGTAATCCAGAGGTCTTTGACATTGGCCTTGACTCTCAAAAAATAGATGCCAAAGAGGAGCAGACCCAGCAAAGAGCCCGGGGGGATGCCACTGGTGACCGTTCTCTTTGCGGAGGTAGTCTTTCCAATCCTAACTTACTGGGTCCTGTCTTTGAGCCAGCTGGCTATCCAGTAAGTTACATAGGGTTTTATGCCTAATTCCATGAGTTTGTTTACAATGCCAGTGAGGTATTGCATCACATGCCTTAGATAGGCCAAGGTAATCGATTGCCTTGATGACTTTCTTAGCGTCTTTTTTATGGGAGAGATACTGTTGATGATTACCTTTTCTGCTGTATCAACAGGCAAGAACAGATTACTAAATTTTAAAACAATGCAAGGGTACTTTTATGATGTAATTATGCTGCTCTGCAAAACTATGTGCAAAAGGAGCTGACAAAATGTTGTAACATCCCAAGAAGGATGCCTTTATAGAACGAAGTACAGGCCCATGGTGCTTTAGTAATAATAAGGAATAGGTTATTTCTAGTGATAATAAAATTATTTATTTACTTATATGTAGCTAATTTTCACTTACATATCAATAACTAGCACAGTATCCAGTTTGGAGTCTTCAGTTTGCTTTGCTTATCTTCACAATCATCAGCCTATGAAGTGCATTTTGCTGGATGAGATGTGGCTTACTCACCTCATGCATATAAACATCATGTCATGAAACACACCCTGAAGGATGGTGCTGATATGGAAATCCAGACAAATTGTGAACATGGAGACATAAGCATGTTACTTTCACCCATGTCAAGATATGAAATGGAATCACATCTTTTCAGGATCCTGGTACCTTGTGTATGATATAGGTCACTAACTTTATTAACTAAACATGTATCAGTTTTTGGCTGGTAACCCTTCTGACCATTAATTCTCCCTCAAGAGACACTCAAATGTCCCAATTGTTCCTCTGGGGTGAGAGATCATCTTCAAGGTATTTTTCTGTCATCCTGGAGGGGGGGGGGGGCATTAAGCTACTGGAAGTAGTATTACCTTGAAGAGATCAGTATTTTCTTAGTTCTAATACCCTCTGCTTATGTGTTGACAATTACTTGTTAGGCTGGTGGGCAATGAGAAGTAGCTAGAGTCCATGCTTTGACTCCAGGCCCGTAGGAGTGGCCACATTCGTTCTGCCCTCCCACCCACTCCACCTAGTGCCAACTCACAGAGTTCTGGCCTATTCCAGAGCTCTAACAGAGACATTCTCAGGGCAGGCACACCCATCCTGTCTGCTAGCACCATCACCTGCTAATAAAGCTTGAGATGCCTAAGTGATCATCATGCTTTATTTGTCTCCTCCATCAGGCTAAGTAGGGTAGCAAATAGTGATTATTGAGTTTAAGTGACCGATCACATGGAAAGAGTAAAGGTGTTAAACAGGTCCTCAAAGCAAAGGTATTCCTTAATACAGGTTGTTGGTACTCAGATCTGCAGGTGTGTAGCACAGGACATTGTACATATAAGTGTGCACTTAACTGAGAGCTTGTGCAGTCTGGTGCACTGTGTAGGTAGAATTCATGTTTATACACATACATATGCCAGTGTAGATCATTTTAGGCAGCACATCTGTATGTCAAAAACAGTTGGAGCCACTAAAATTACAGGAACAGGAGAAGGAGGACCAGTGTTACAATGGTAGTAGGAAGAAGGAAATGATATCAAGACAAGTAAGCAACAAGCTTGCAGGCAGGCATTAAGCAGAGCAAGGAACAAGTCCACTGAGCATATTATTAGACTCTTGTTACATCTACATATCATATAATTTATATATTATTTATTTTATACATATATGAACTGGTCCTACTCAAATCTTGTCCAGCCATGAACTACACTACATGTGCCAGAGTAAGACATAGCTGTAGGCAGTGTAGGCAATCAAACATGTTTTTGGGCAGGGTAGTTAACCATACTACTGAAAGAAACTAGCAGTGAGTGGGTAGAACATGCAAAACTCTGCACTGATATTGCATGGATGTCAATACTTCTAGTTCCTAGCCTCCTACAGCTGAGAAACTGGGGTCTATATATATGAACAAAGTTTTATAACTTCGAATACCATATGATCGACACTATATGGTCGAAGTTATAAAACTTCGAACAGTTAAAAAAAAAAGTAACCTAATGGGTTAAAGCAGGGGGGCAATCTCCCTTGCACCCCCCTCTCTTTAAATATACCAACTCTGAGTTCGCACTATGGTGCAGTAAAGGGAAATCTTCCCTTTACCGCATTATAGTGCGGTCTCAGAGTTGGTATATTTAAACAAGGGGGGTGGGGGGGTGAAGCCCCCCCACGCTACAACCCTTAGTTTAGGGTTTGTTCTATTATTTTATTTGTTTTAGATATTCAAGTTTTATAACTTCGACCATATGGTGTCGATCATATGGTATTCGAAGTTATAAAACTTTGAGTATATAATATAGACCCGAGAAACTGACCTTACCAGAAAACCAATGTGCTTTTTAGAAGTGCAGAATAACCAGATGGTTGCTCAGACTTTACTATGATCATAGATATTATGCAACAGGTCACTTCTAAAACAGACCAGAAGCTAATATCAAGTAGTTACTTTTTCAGACAAAGCCTCTCTCTCTCTTCGTTTTTCTCTTTTTTAAGGTAAAACAAAATCAAACTATTTTCATAAATACAAAAACATGGATAAATGTTCAAATTATAGTACAAAAAACAAAGGAGTTAAAGCTATTTGAAGTGCATGTATACATTAACGTTTGTGTGTGTGTGTGTGTGTGTGTGTGTGTGTGTGTGTGTGTGTGTGTGTGTGTGTGTGTGTGTGTGTGTGTGTGCGTGCATACCTCTCAACTGTCCAGATTTTCGCAGAATGTCCAGATTTTTGGCTTTTATTTTTAGGTCTGTTCCTCATAAAATGTGTGGTCTTCTGGCAAATCACTGGGATGATCTGTGGATTGAAGCCATTAAATAATGGCATACATTTCAATTTCAGACTTCAAATCCTACAGAAAATGTATGTTAAAATAAACCCTGTTACCCTAGCAACTTGCTAAGTTTATAAGTGCAATATTTAAAATATGTCCCTATTTTTGGGCCTTTGTCCCCTCATTTTTTGGTCTTTGTCCAGATTACTTGTTCAAGGTATGAGTGCACAATGTGCATTTCGTATTTATGAACAATGATCTGATGGGCTGCGTATTATAAAAGAGCAGGAATGGCATTCATGTTTTTACTGCCACCTTGTGGAATTAGTTTAACACTACATTCTGTGTCAAACTGGTAAAATACCTTTTAAAAATGATGGGTTATTCAGTTGCTTGCATCTGACTGCACTTCTGTTTGCGTGCCTATTTTTATCATTCATTTGCTTCGCATCACATTATTCTGCACTTCCAATTTTTGTAACTTTGTTTACCGTCAAACAGACTGAGAACGCTACTCTGTTTTCTTTGCAACGTTCACTGCTGAACACATTAAAGTAGAGCTTTTACCATTTGTAATCTACCACCTTATTTATATTAGGACAGTAAATGATCTAAGATAAATATACTGCATTTTAAGAAGAAAGTGACATCATTTGTGTTTCATTATACACACCTTGTCTAGAATCCAGGCAACTACCGCATATAGACAGCATAATCTGTGTTAATGCACAATTCAATAACAGTTTTTAAACAGCAAAGAAAGCAAAATGACAGCCATGAATATAAAAACATGATAAAGCAATGTGCCCTCCACATTTGTGTATCCACTTACATGTCTAAAATCCTTCTAATCATGGGCAGAGACACATAACAAAACAAACACAGATACCAATGCCAACTGCACATGGGAGTATTCCAATTTAGCTAACTCCTCACCCCCATCCACACTTCATTACCTCCAAAACTGAAGATGCTGGTTGATATAAGGGGAGTAGGGGAGTTGAAAGAAGAAAATAATGTCTGGGAATCAGTGATATATGTCTGAATTAATGACGTCTGGTCTTTTTTACCCCGCTTTCTCCTAATAAAATGTTATTAACATTTCTAGAACCAAAGGCATATGATCTGATCAGCTATAAATTCAAAAAAGGTCTTAGACATACCTCTCAACCTCTCAGAGCAAGAAATCTGGACAAAGTCATAAATAAAAGTGGGACAAAGGCCCAAAAATTGGGACAATTTTTAAATATTGTTCTTACAAACTTAGAAATGTGATAGAATAACAGGTTTTGCATTAGCATGAATTATCTGAAGGGTATGAAAACTGAAACTCCAATGACTGTCATTATTTTCTAACCTCAGTCTTTAATGATTTGCCACTAATTTGCCAGAAAACCACAATTCTATGAAAAACGGACCAAAAATATGAGGCAATAATCTGGACATTTTGCAAAAATCTATACAGTTGAAAGGTATGTAGAAAGCCCCACTCACACACTCAGCTAGACAGCCTAACATAACCATTTTCCAGGGACAGAGGATTATCTTCAAAGCAAGTGTCCTGATTCATGGTTAGACACACTCATATCTTCTCACCTGACAATACAGAAACCATGTTTAACTGTCTCATAACGGCTAGCTACAACATTTTCAGAATTTGTGAGTCTTCTTTGCACAACAGTTCTGTACCCTTCATTCCTTTGCATATATCTAAACGTCCACTCACTCTCTCTCTCTCTTCCTCCCTCACTGTAAAATATAATATAATCATGCAGAGAAGCCTCACTCTGGAATGAGATTCCTTATTTCTTTAGAGTGTTCTATAGCATCTCTGTTTTAGTTTCTGCTTCAGAGTTTAATTCCTTCCCATTTTAAAGACAAAGTGCATATAATATGCTCAAGTCTGGTTGTGCTCATAGCTGGCCTTAGGCATAGGCCAACTAGGTGGCTGCCTAGGGGACTGTTCTAGCAGGGGTGCTTTTCCAGTCATCTGGATATTATAGGTATACCAGGATGGGGGCACAGGATGATGTTGGGGGGACACTGTGGAGACCTTTTGCCTAGGGCACCAGTTGAACACAGCCCGGACCTGGTTGTGTTATACTATATTATTTTATGTGTATATGTTACACTTATATTTTTTAAGAGCCATGTCTAAAAGCGATCTCTTCTGTGATAGTCTACACACTAGGTCATTCCCAAAATTCAGTACAGCTCTTCAGATACATACAAGTAGAAACAAGGCCAGATGTACTGTTAGAATTCTTCTTTATGCCATCTTTTAAACCCATTAATTTTATATTTTCTTCATCCAAATTTAAAGCTGATGATATTTTCCACTGAAAAATTATACTGCTAAATTTAATTTAATTTTATTTTATGCATACGTTATCCAGATAAACCCACTAGGCAGAAGCCACTTTTCTAGGCCCACTAGGTAGCTATGCCTGGTTAAATGGCTTGTTCTGTGCTACATAGCAAGGAAATGGTGGCTGAGGAAATCAAAGTCATGGAGCTCCATAGCCATTTCATAGCCTTAATCCACTGTGCCAGCTACCAGACAATGCTATTTATTAAGGTAAAGAGTTTTCTTATCTAATTCTAAACATAGATGCCTAGTGATATATTTATCAATTAGCTTAATGGTGTGCACATTGGAAGAATACACTAATAACTTTCAATTAGTTACACTCAAGTTATTGTTATCATAAAAAATGCAATAATGGTTACTTGATTTTAGTAATTATGTTTTTGGTATTTTAGATTGGTCTATTCAACTAGTGGTATCATTACCTTGAAGACAAGTAAGGTGTGTTAGTACTGGAGAGAGATTATTAACCACTCTTAGAAAATACTGTCTGTGTGTTTATGTGCAAAATATTCTTCGTTAAGTTATAGTTACTGATGGTAAGATTGTAACGGAGGACATTAAGCTCAGCCTAAGGTGAGCAAAATCCTGGACAGGCAGTGATTATATTTATCTATGTGTTGTTTATTTATTTTGTCATTTATCATTTGCTAATTGGGTAGGCGGAGTGGTCCAAAAGTCCCTTTTCAGCCATGTCCCAGGCTATAAAGGCTAATACAGTTACACAAACAACCACATAAGATACACATTATAGAGTAATAAGAGTACTTAAACACAAGTACATGAACACAAACATATAAATATTAAACAGTGATCATAAGTGTAAAACAATGTCACTAACTTAAAGATATATACAAAATGATCAGTATATAAAAACCCCTCAGTCGTAAGATAGCAAGCATATAAACATAATAAACCAGAAAGATGACATGCTAGGACCACCTAATTTGTTAGGTATCCTTATCCATTTTCTCTGAAATGTCTGCATTTGTTTTCATTTAAGAAAATGGGTACAGAGAATCTTCTTGAAATATAATATCAGCTATGTGTCTAGTACTTTCATAGAAAGAGTTCCAGGAGGCATTAGCTATTTTAGATAATGACCTCTCACACATAGGTAAAGTAAATGGGGGTCTATACAACTGAATCCAATCAGAGTCACCCAGAGAGTAGCTATTGTTTCAGAATGCCAATTTGCTGAGAAGGGAAGGACAGTATTTATGATACAATATCTTACAGTTAATAGTTGTGAGGAAAACAGAGGCCCTGCAATTAAATGGAAACCAATTTGACTTCATTAATGTGATAACAGTGGTGAATAAGCCTAAAGATTTTGTTTTCAGTAGTTTGAAGAAGGCTAACATTTTGGTCAGAGCAGAAAGTAATGAAAGAGTGTATCCGAATCTGGACATGAGAACGTTAATGAAGTTAGCTTTAACTCCAATAACTCTTACAAAAAAACAGTAGCTAAATAGGGATAATCTTATTTAAATCTGGTACATAGTGACTATTACCTGAGGCAACAGTTCTCATTTATCTTACCCTGTTAGGGACAATCACACATAGGACCTAGCATATTATTTTATTCCAGTGGTACAGATTTAAGGCCTGTGCTCTCATGTATAAAATGACAGCATTGGCAGTAGAGGATATAAGATTGTAGCCCCTGTCTACCACTGTGAAACTGCAGTACAAGCCTTCCATTTTTCACTCTCATGATCCTTTGGCTGGTGTTTTATCCCAGTTAATGGAAGCATATATTTGTTTTTCTTTTTTTCAGTTTTAATTTTATTCTTGTCTTGACTGGAAACATCCACTCAGAAAAGGTTCCGCCTTTTAAGTTGACCAAGGAATAATGGTTAATTAGTGATATGGTGACAGTTACACTGTTTTCAAGTTGCAGGTATTAAACACAGCCCTGAAGAGTGAGCCTCATTAGCAAATGATAGATAAAACCCTTTCTGGGAAAATGCCAGATATATTGTTCATCTCCAACCATGATTTATTTATTTCTTATGCATTTTTTTAGTATAGCCTGGTTATTTCACAAAAGATCTATATCCCTTTCAAATTTCTGTTATTCATCAGTTCAACAGCTATGTATTTAATAAGCCAATCAAATTAGGTATAAAAGCAGTGCCATATCGCAAGACAATGCCAATAAAATCAATGCCAACTAGAAATATTCAGATGTGTACAAAGGGCAGAACTTGGAAGAAAGTCGAATCCAATCAACCAGGCAGTAACATAACACCATAGTCCCTGTGAATGCTCATCCAACAGCAAAGACTGAAGGGATCTACAACCAAACACCGACAGTCCCATGTCATCTTTCAGCCAGATACTAGTGGCTGAATGGTATCTGCCACTTGCAGGACCCCAGACTGTGGTCCCCAGCCTTCCTACTGCACCATAGGGTGGCACACCCAGACAACAATCAAGCTGTCCATGCCTGCACCCCTTCCCAGGCCAAGCACACTCCTTTGCAATATTAATTTTCCAAGTCTGCCCTTCCACCACAGGTTTATCCTACATGCCATCTTTTCCCCCAAACACATCTGCTTACTTTGCCATTCCTTCTTTAAGGTTTTCTATAAATAACTTTTATTAGTGTGGTGCAATACCCAACCCCATAGTTCTCTTACCTGTTGTCTAATGAATCTATTGTTCAACTTCCTAGTCCTTTTCACTGCTGTGACATCATTTGCTCATTGCTGTACTGGTCTAGGAAATATATCTGACCCGTCATGTTTAATTTTCAGCCAAAGCTGCCAGATTATTTATTTATTTATTTTTGAGGTGCAACAATGGGCTGCTTGTCACATTATTCAATTAAACTTGGTTCATAGGTTTATGGGTTAGTACTAGGCTATCGGCCCTAGGGCCTATACAAGCCTAGCCATATAAATTCCCTGACTATTTCTTCCCACACTAGTTACTTCCTTGGACCACTGTCTAGCAGGGTGACTGACATGATCCCCGGGGTGAATTTCCTTTCTACCATCCAATCGTCAAGGTTCATTTTGAAAAGGGCCAAAGAGATGCTCTGCTTGACATGTATGGGCAGTCTATTCCAGAGTCTGGGGAGTCTCTGGGTCAGAAACCTATTCCTCCTGCATGTTTGGTTTATTGTGATGACAAGGTTTAGATCCCTGAAGTGTGTGGCTCTGAGGGATTGGGATTTCTTTAAGTGTAGCACGTCTAACAGCTTTGGGTTTGACATGGCGCAGAGATCGCCTCTGAGTACATGATATGCGACAGAGTATAGCTGGAGTTTTTTAAGGTGGTCAGCATAGGGCATCTGCTTTAGGCTTATGATTCTTTTAGTGAGATATTTATGCAGCCTTTCTAGTTGTTGCAGATGTCTTGAGAGGTACATACCAAACGGGACTTTGTTTTCTATAATAAATCTAATGAGGGATGAGTACAGTGGGACAATGACCTCCTTTTTTTCTGGATGAAAAGCCCTTAGTGATGAGGTGTGCCAAATAGAAGGATTTTCTGACTGTTGTGGCAATGTGGTTATCGAAGGTGAGACCACTGTCCAGCTGTGTCCCTAGGTCTCTTATCAGACTTTCGGTGTTTAGTGTACTGATACCTTTGTGGTAATTCATGGGTACATGTTTTTTTCCCAAGGGGGATAACTATACATTTCTTGGCACTGAGCTTGAGCCCATGGCTCTGGCACCAAGCATCTGTTTCTGTAAGGCCCTTTTGTAGAGTATCCACATCATTTGGAGATTCAGAGATTCAGTAATGGCTGCCAGTTTGCAGTCATCTGCAACCTTTGTTAGCCAGAGTCCCTTAGTGTTGGCCTGTACTTCAGAGAAGTAGATGCCAAACATGCCAAACAAGAGCAGTTCCAGGACTTAACCCTGAGGTACTCCACTTGTCACTTGTCAGGAGCTGGATTTGGAGTCAGCTACTTTTACAGTGCGGGTTCTGTCAGTAAGCCAGTTGGCAACCCATAGAGTGATATAGGGATTAATGCCCAGCTTAGTAAGTCTATCTATGATTCCAGAGTGGGGGAAATAAACAGCTTCTGAAAGGCTCGAAACCGGGACCCTGCACACCATACACAGAATGATTTACCACTAAGCCATGGCTCAGGTAATGACTCATAATACTC
This sequence comes from Protopterus annectens, assembly GCF_019279795.1. Lineage (NCBI taxonomy): Eukaryota > Metazoa > Chordata > Ceratodontiformes > Protopteridae > Protopterus > Protopterus annectens. The sequence continues at coordinate 586,392,562 of NC_056735.1, forward strand.
TGTTAAAGCTGCTAGCAGGTGCCACCACTGCATTCCTCTCCTTCCCAACCATCAAACCTGTATTTCTTTCTATGTGAAACCCAGTTCCGCCCAGATTCACCCAATTTTCTGGCCACCCGGCACATGAAAGAATGCCTCACAATCTACACCCCTGTCAGCTGCTTTATGATACCTACAAAAGAGAATGCTGATTAGTCATCATGATCTGACATATCTTCTGTAAGCTTGTGATCTCTGACCCAAGTGCAGTACCTCAATTACTGATGCCCCTTTGTGTGGGCAAGTGATGTGGCTCCTGTTGTGAAAGAATGAGCTGTTAACTTGCTAATGTCAAGAGCCAGCCTTGCTATGTTTTTTTAAGGGCTCCCCTGAATTGGTAACTAGATAAGGGAACATAATCTCTGTGATACAAGAATAGTGCATCACAACTCGGACGCATCACCTGGTATTTCTTAAAGCATCTAACTATGCCCCCCCCTCTATCCTTCAGCAGCTTGAGCTTCTGCCATAATTCTTTTCCTTGCATGTCCATTTTACTCTTCATCACATGAACTCCTACCCTGCCAGCCTCTAGCTTAATATCAGTGAGCTCTAGAACCCATGGAGGGTTGTTACTCTTATTGCACTGCACTAAATCAGAAATCCAGAATCAGCCACAGAATACTATTAAGTGTGCTGTCTGAAACAGCCACAGTCCATACTCCAAACTACATACCTTTTTCAGAACTCCCTATAGCCATGCAAAAATTACTCGGCTTGATGGTCTGATGCATATCTGCTCTCCTGACCTCTATTCTTACCTGACATTGGAGCATCTTTCTAAATGCAAATGCTTGCGTGGTATTCTGCCACCCTCACACCCCTTGTACGAACGAATTGGTGCCACATGTGCACCATATCCCTCAATTGTAGAGATTTTCACAGAATGTCCACATTTTTGCCTCATATTTCTGGTCTGTTTTTCATAACATTGTGGTTTTCTGGTAAATTAGTGGCAAATCATTAAAGACTGAAGTTAGAAAATAATGACAGGCATTTGAGTTTCTGACTTCATGTCCTTCAGAAAATTCATGCTAATGCAACACCTGTTATTCTATTGAATTTCTAAGTTTGTAAGAACAATATTTAAAAATTATCCCTATATTTGGGCATTAGTCCTACTTTTATTTATGGCTTTTTCCAGATTTCTTGCTCTAAGAGGTATGGTCTGTACTAGGACTTCACTTAGACATACTCAACTTTTTTAAACTAAAAATGTAACTTAATAGCTGTGGTATAGGTAATGGCATTTTACTTGCCACCCTGCATTAACCCTTGTCTCTATAACTTTGACAATATATTTCTTACACTGTACTCATGTAGTTGGATGCATTGCTTTCTCTAGCATGCCTCATATCTATTTTTCATTATGCCCCAAAGGTGTTGTAGAATCCTGTAAGGCTTTGGGTCAGCTCCTGGCAACAATTGCCTGAACCTGTCCCACTGAAAATGAGAAAGTGAGTCAGCAATAGCATTCTCCCTCATAGAATATGCTGCACTCTGAATGTTATGCCATGTTGTGCTACCTGTATTTCAATACAAACTGTCTTTTTTTCCCCTTTTTTAAGCATTTGTTTGATTGCAATGATTATGTTAATGTCCATTTAAATGCAGTTTCTTCTATTCATGTGTTAGATTTTTATCTCTATGTATATGTACAATTTCCTATATTCATGTATTTTACATGTTAATGCATGTAGATGTAGAATTTCGGTTTTGATCACAACCCAGACTAAGCCTGCCATTGGTTATTTCCAATCAGAGTTCTATCCTGATAAACAAGATATAAACAAAATGCAATAAAATACAAAAAACCCTAAAACTTTACTTGCCCTATGTTGCTAGTTCCCCTCCCCACATGCTTACATGGCTAGCTGACTACTCTCATATTGTGTCCTACAACATATTGGGTTTTTCCTGCAACAAGAGGTTATCTGGTTTGATTCTTAGCTGGGGTGCCTTCTGTGCAGAGTCTGCATGTCCTCCCTGCATTCATGTGGTTTTCTTCTGGGTGCTCCAGTTTTCTCCCACATTATAAAGACATGCATCTGGTGCACTTCCCCCCAGGCCTCCACTGAAAACTGGCTTTGTTTCAAGTCGGACTTTCCCGCTTAATAAATGTTAAATAAATAAATAAATAAACAACTCTCAGCCTGACGTGTACTGTTCTAGCTAAATAGATGCCAGACTGTACTCATTACCATCCCTTAAATCAGAATTCTGCAAACCATTTCCCATTCAAATGCCTCCCAAAAATTGATGCCACCTGTTATAATTGTAAATTGTTAAATCAGTAATTCTACATGACAATTGGCAAAGAAATTCATGTTATCTCATTCTTAATGTAACACTATCTATGTGCTATTAATAACGGATCTACTGTGTTCACCCTCTGAAACTTGTTAACTGTTCTTAGCTGCCACAGAACACTGACCCACCATCTGTACTGGAAAGAGAAGCAAGAGTCCCCTTGTCAACACTTCATTTTACTCCTTTATCTGCCTTATTCTTAACCACTCAGTTAAGGGACTTCATTGTGAAACTCTGTGTAAAGTGTAACGCTGGAGTATTGCAATAACAGTATTGAAGTAACCTTTTAAGGTACTGCTGCAAACCTTAAATTAGACTTGTTGCTATTCTTTCAGTACACTATTAATAATCATGTGGCCACTGAGTAAGCACCACAAGTACCACACCCATATCTGTGGTGTTTGTATTAGGCTACTAGGCTAACAGGCCTAGGGCCTTTACAAGCCTAGCCAAGTAAAAACCTGAGTACCTTTATTGACCCTAGTTAGATGGTCATTGTTAGTAGAGCAATTCTGTGATCAGCACCGACTGCCCCTGTCCATGACGGACATAAGTGCCAACCCCAGAGTGAATTTACTGCCACCCATCCAGTTGTCAAGGTTGCTCTTAAATAGGGTCATTGAGGAGCTCTGCTTCACATGGAGTGGAAGCTTATTCCAGAGGAGCAGCAATTGCTGGGGGATATATCTGTCTCTACAGCATGTTCTGTTAATGTCACAGGCAAGGTTGAGATCCCTGGAGCAAGTTATTCTTCTCCCATTTGATTTGCGGATGTGCATCATTTCCATTAGGGCAGGGTCAGAGACTGCTCTGTAGGCAAGGCACAGGTCACCTCTCAGCAGCAGTTGCTGCAGCTGCCTGGTGAAGTACATACAGAAGGGAGCATTGTACTCAATTAGTGGTCTTACATGGGTCGAGTACAGCAGAGCTATAACCTCCCTGGACTTGGATGTGATGCCCTTATTTATGAGATGTATAAGGCAGAATACTTTTCTTACCACTACGAGCACATGGTGATCGAAGTTTAGATTGCTATCAACCTGTGTTCCCAAGTCTTGCACCACTGAGTTTAAGCTTAGAAGGGTGCTACCTATATCAAAAATTAGCAGAAGTACTTCATTGCCGAAGGGGATACTGAGGCATTTTTTTGTGTTAGGTTTTAGTGCATGAGTTTGGTGCCAGTCATTTGTTTGAGTCATCTTTTTCTGTAATATGTTAACATCACTGAGGGACTCTATGATTGCACCCGGTTTATAGTCATCTGCAAACCTTGCAAACCACAGGCCATCTACCTTCACCTGCACTTTAAAGAAATAGATTACAAGGACTCAGTATGGATCACTGTGGTACTCCACTGGTAACTGGTCTACTGGTGGAGGTGGACTTCCCAACTTTGACAGTGTGAGTTCTGTCGGTGAGCTAGTTGGCTACCCATCTAGTAATGTATGGGTTAATCCCCAGCTGGGAGAGTTCCTCTCTGATACCTAAATGGGGGATTGTGTCAAAGGCCTTGGCTAAATTAAGATAGGCTTTATATGCTGTTTTGTCCACATCCAGGGCTTTGGTCACATTCTCAAAGAATCCACTAGGTTTAATAAGCAATATCTACCCTTGACAAATGCAAACTGAGTCAGGTCAAGAGTCTGAAGGTTCCCTATGTCATTGTAGATGATTCTTTCCATGGCCTTCCAAATAAAGTTGGTTAGGCTTATAGGTTGATAGTTTCAGGGTTAGTTGATTGACCCCCTTTGTGCAAGGAGATTACTGTTGCTGCTGTCCACTCTGTCAGGACAAAGCCAGTTCTCAGGCTATGGTTAAAGAGAGTGCTGAGTGATTCCACTAGGTCTTGTTTTAGATTATTTAGTTAACGGCCTGGAATGTTATCTGGTCTTACAGAGGCCATATTTTTGGCCTTGGAGAGTGCTTGTTGTATGACTTGTTCTTTAGAGATACTCGGTAGACGACTGGTATCAGGAATACTTTGGGGTTTGTTTGGTGGGGACAGGGTGGTGAAGTTTTTTTTCAAATCTGTCAGCTAGCAGGTTGGCAATTTCCTCATGTTCAGTGTGAGTGGTACTGTCCACTATAAGTTCGGCATTCCCTTTTAAATTTCAAATGTACCTAAAGAATGCTTCATGACGGTCTTTAGCTAGTGATGCTAATTTAGCCTTGTAGCTAGCCTTATAGGACTTAACAAGATATCTGATTTGCTTGTTCAAGCTGTGGAGATTAGTCTTCCTCTGTTGAGTAAGTTCCCTCAAGTTCTTATATACCAGTTTCTTTCTTTTATTGTATAACTTATTTATACTTACAGTCCACCACGGCTGAGTGTTTTTATGGGAAGACCTGGTTTTATTCCTGTTAGGTACAGCTGAGTCAAAGCATTTATTTAAGTGGCTATACAGGGCATTTGTGTATTCCTCTGCATAGGAGTCATTATTGGGTATGTTGGCAGGGGCTTTGAAACTTTCCCATCACTTAGTAGACAATAGTTTGTTTTTGGGAAGTTTTTCAGTTTTTTTATATCTATGGGGGTGTCAGATTTGATCTTTACTTCAAATGAGACAGATTTATGGTCTGATCTAACCAGGGCACACAGGGGGTAGGGCAGTGACCCCCCCCATGTTGGTGAGCACAAGGTCCAGGACATTTGAGCCCCTTGTGGGGGTGCAGACCAACTATTCCAGGGCATTTGAATTAACAAAGTCTGGGAACCTCATAGGGAGTATGTTTGTGCTCATGTAAGATGCCCAGTTGATGAAAGGATAGCTGAAATCTCCCATGAACAAGGTGTCTGGATGCATACTGAGTGACTCTAGCAAGTCCAGGTAGGTGGTGTGCTTCTCCTGGTTCATAGTGAGTGACCAGTAGCTAGCAATGATGTTGAAGGGTATTTTACCTATAGTTAATTGGACCTGAATTAGCTCAAGAGACTTGTACTGTTTCACCAGTCATAGGGTGTATTTGGATTTAATGAAGATGGATACACCTCCACCTTTGGTTCTTTCACTCTTGTTCTGGGGTCTGGACGTCTGAAAGACATTGTAGCTTTGTACGGCCAAGGTGCTCTCAGCGGCCTTGAACCAAGTTGCATTCAACATCTTCCAAGGTAAAGACTGCTTTCAGGGAGTGCAGTTTACTGTTTAAGCTCCTAGCATTAAACTCAGTACCAGGATATTCCCAAACCTGTGACATCTCCCTCACTCTGGATCTTCGTGTTTATACTTTTTTAATTTCTTTTCTCAGCTTGTATAGGCCTAGCAAAGCCATTTACTTTCAGGATGTAGATCCACCCCAGAAGTAAATATTTCTGTGCTTGCCGAACAGGTTTCATTTAATTGCAGTTTGACTAAGCATAATCCCTGCCAATCCTTTATCTTGCTAGCTAGTTTACCATATAATTGTATCGTTATGCCCATCTAGTAAAGCATAGTGCAAGGCTCCTGTATCTTATTTTCTGCATGGATGATGAGAAGCACTTCAACTAAACATTTCATCTTGTTTCAGCCAGCCAACGCTCAGTCCACTGACTATTGCTGGGCCTCAGCCATACACTAAAATTTACTGCAAGAGGTGCTTATTACCTTATCAAGTCTTCCTACTTTCTCTATCCTTGTTTTGGTCTGCTGCAGTATCATGAATATGGCTTTCACCAACCATGACAATACCATCAGAGGTCATAAAAATATCGACACAGTCTCAATCTGTGACTCCACTAAGGGCCATATTACTTCGGAAATAGGCTATAGCAGTTTTAATTCATACTGCTACCCTACATTTTTTTGTTTAATTTAACTAGTCAGACTATAAGCAAAAAAAAATGGTAAGTTTGCATTCTTTTCCAAAAATCTCTATGGTGTATTGCTCTACTGCTAACTTCTACCTTCAGAAGTATAAAATTTATCCTTGGTTTTCTGCAGCTTGCTAAAACAGGAATTATTATTATTATTATTATTATTATTATTATTATTATTATTATTATTTCAGCTACCATTCCAAATGAGATATTGGTCTTCATTTACTGATTTGCAAAACCTAACTACTTCAAAGTACAACTATGCTTACATGCAGATCTGAAGTGTAATTTATTGGCTTAAACTCCTGTTGTATAGTGTCAGCTTTAGTTATTCACCCAGTTGCTAACAAAAGGAGGCAGTTCACCAGAATGTATATATATCAAAAACAAAAATCAAAAATAGGCTCCAAACACTGAGCCACCACTAAGGAGCTCAAATCCAAATAGAAATCCAAATAAAGTCCAAATGAGATTCCACAGAAACTTTATTACAAGGGTAAGCACTTTTACAACCTATCCTGGTTGCTTCCTCAGACCAGAATGTATATATACCTGACCCATGCTCCAAATAAAGACAAGTGATTTAAAGAAGTTGACAATTTATCTTAACACAGTTATGGATTAGCATTTACCATACAATAAACTAAACAGTGTACCAGATATGTCTCAAATTCATGACAACACAGAGTTATAGAACAAAATGGACTCCCTAAGTGAATGTTAGATCAACCTCTCCCTTTTTTTATTGTCCCACCTACACGTTTGACTTTCTCGTATTTCATTGATGACCACAGTCGGTCTATAATGCCAGATATTACAGTTTCTTACCTCTTATTGCTCAGACAATATACACTGATACAGTAACTGTGGTCATGTTGACTTTAAACTGCATTACATTAATACTTCTAAATTCTCCTGATTTTGGCTTTTGTCTGCCCATTAAGTTTGACTTTGTCCAGAATTCATAAACCAAAAAGTTGGGAGATATGCTGCAACTGTCTGCCTCAAGATATGGAGGACATTCATTCTGTCATACTGGAGATTTTTTTTTATACATGATGTGATGATATAAGGTAGTTCTATCTATGCCAGGAAAAGTAGGGCAATGCATGTGTAATATATGCCAGCAGAGATAGCTGGAGTTTTCTAAAGAATTTTATGTCATTTGACTATCACACTGATTTGTACAGATGCTTTTGTTATAATGTATTTATAAAGTTGCTTGTGTTAAAAATGCATCAACAGTGGATCTTGCTGGACAGAAAGGAGATATACATGTATGTCTGACAGTATTATTAGAACTGATTAAATGTATATGTTTAAAAAAAAAGAATTCTGGAAGGGAGGAGGTTAATCTCAGTCCAGCTAATTTTGACAAAATAGGTTGAAAATTAAATAGGTTGGTTTAGACCATGAAGATCTATCTTACATGTCTGATTGCAACCAGAGACAAAAATGTCTGTGAAAACCAGGACTAGGAATCTTACTGTATTGTCCTTAGGAGTGAACTAATTTCTACCCTGAAAGGGTAGAATTGCTTGAAATTGTTTTATAGCTTTCAGATGGTGCAACAGATCTTAGCAAAGTTCTGGGTGTGTATTGTACCACAGTAAGGTGATCAGATGTTATGTCATTCTATAAGCGACACTGAAGTGATTCTTTAGATATTTGTGAAAGTTATGATGGAACTCTTGCAACAGCACTTTGTTCTTCGGAACCTGACAAGAAAAATCTCTCACAGATGTCTCACACAACTCAGCACCTCATTGTCTTGCCTTGCTGCACTAAGTAACTTAACTAGGGAACAGTAATTATTTAGTCAGTCAGGAAAATATATCAAGACTAATTAAGTATTATTTTTCTGCATCTGTGTGAATCTATCCAATTGAGTTATTTTTATATCTCCTGTGATTGAAACTCTGGTGTTTATTGTAACTAGATATTCACTGTTATCATGTTTTCTATTTTATTATTTATTATTGAATATTTTATACTTTTCATTGTGGCTGGTCTTTTAGAGGATAATTTTGACATATTAAGAGCACCATACTCATTTTAGTGATATTGTGGCTACTCCTGAGAGCCTTGCTGCATTGGTCAAACTCTATCATTTGTATTAGTATTCATTTTACTCAGTATAGTTGTGTATCCATGTAAGAGCCTTAGAGTAGCTGATTGGTGGGAGTGTAATTAATTACCTTATAGTCTGGGCAGAGGGGACACAGCTGGTAAATGCATATCAGCCTTTCCTAGGTGTGTGTGTATGTGTGTGTGTGTGTGTGTGTGTGTGTGTGTGTGTGTGTGTGTGTGTGTGTGTGTGTGTGTGTGTGTGTGTGTGTGTGTGTGTGTGTGTGTGTGTGTGTGTGTGTGTGTGTGTGTGTGTGTGTGTAAATCAAATAAGAAAGTGCATGTGTCAGCTACATGGAACAGAGACACAGAGCTCCAAAGTTGTCAGTCTGGAGTCTTGTTTGAGGCCTAGAGAGAGAGAGTCCAACCTCAGGTCTGGAGTGTACTTCCTATGTGTTCTTAAGGGAAATTGTGCTTGGTGCACGGAACTGCATCTGAAAATACTGTGTGTATCCATTTTTGTTCCTAGTGGCCATCCCCCACTGGTTTCACTAATGAGAACTGAGGATCCTTGATTACTGGCCCAGAGTAGAGACCTTCATATATATATAAATATACATATATATATATCTATATATATATATATATATATATATATATATATATATATATATATATATATATATATATATATATATAAATATACATATATATCTAGCAGACTTCTAAGTAAATCTAAAGTACCATTTGCTCCTACCTCACTAAGTTTTCTTCATTTTGTATTGTTGATTTTTGCCACAAAATGACATGAATATCCAAAGCAAACATTTATATATTAGTGTGTTTGCAGATTTATAAATTAAACTTACAAGAATATATAAGTTAATAGTGATTGTTAGGAAAATTTTACAAATGAAGGCATTTACAATTCCCAAAAATTACCAAGATAAAGCTTTAAAACATTCCCCTCAGGAATTGTATGTGGAAAGGCATAAAACCTTTTTATAACTCGCATAATGCAATCTGTTTTGTCTCCACTCAACTCCCCTTCCCACTGTAAAGCCTAATGACTCTGTGGGGGGAAGGGATGCAAGCTAACAAACCAGTTTTACTGCACTTACAAAAACCTTAACAGTCATGATGATAGCTTGAATTTAGCAGCTAAAATGAAATATTTTGCATTTTTAAATACTCCCTCCTTCCTTACACAGGATTATGCTTAAATCTGTTCTCTATTCCTCCAAGGAGATTTGCAGGAATAAACAATAGATAAAAAGAATCTAACTGATAAGTTAAAAGCTTTGCACTCATCTGAAATATTCTGACCTTATCTGACAAATTCTATGCACTGCCCTATTACTTTCCTCCATGTCTCTTAAATGTCAGGAATTGCCCATGTGCATCCAGGTTTTGATCAAAATACAGCCTCATGCCTAGCTGCCCAATTTATATAATTAAACTTCCATATTTTTTAAGTTACACGGCAAAGAGACCTCTGCTTTTGGCTGTTGACTATTCAGCCAATCACAGGATCTTTTTACCACACCTAATTAGCAAGCTACTGGCTATCATCCGGTTCTGTAAGTCTGCAACTGACTTTTAGCTTGGTTAATATACAACAGTGGACCTGAGAAGTTTGTTGTCTTCTCTTAGTTCCACTTAGACAGCATATTAACTAGTGCAGGAAAAACAACAGTCTGTTCATCGCTTGACTGCTAGGAGAGAGGTGAGAAAGAAGGTCTGTTTCTTCAGTTTGAAACCAGAGGATTGAGTGTCTATAGTGTTTAGAGCCCTGAAATAGACAGAAGGATAGGGTCAGTCAGTGCATGGTGTAGGGACACTCAGTTATCTGTGAGACTGCTTCTCTGTCTGTCATAGTGGAGGAAAGATGAAAACTAGACTATGAGCAACAGGATTTGTTTTCACTGAGTTGCCTTTCTTCTTCATTTTTTTACCAGATGAATGGGATATTTGTTCACTGGAGGTCTGAGGTTTTTCTCCCAACTCTAAGGATTTCTTTTCATTTTTTCTACTTTTGTCTGATGCTGTGGGATGGATTTGTTTTAAGACCAAGAAATACATTGTGAGCAACCATTGATTCCTAGGTGAGGCATTCCTTTTTTATGTTGCAGGCAGCAGTTGAGTATAGAAGGTGATTTTTAAAGGGATGAACTATTTTGCAAATCTTGCTGAGGAACATGGGATATGTTAGCTGCAGTTTATGATGATTTTTTTTTTTTGTAAACAATGGCTTGCTATATAATGTCTGTAAAGTGATTTGTGTTTACTCTCTCTCTCTGTCTCTCTCTCTCTATATATATATATATATATATATATATATATATATATATATATATATATATATATATATATAGCTCTGTGTATATATATATATATATATATATATATATATATACATATATATATATATATACATAAAAAGAATTGCATCAGTTTGTAAACTGATACTGATTTTTACTTTTAGTTTTATTTCTAGGAAATTGTTCCTTTAGAAGAATTGATTACTAGAATATGCTGTCCTTTCAGTATTGTTCTGTCTAGCTGTCTCCTCATTCTTGAGAGTTGTGTGCATGTGTGTATATTTGAGTGTGACAGAATTACTGTGTGAGCATTTTAAATAAAAAAAATATGCTCTAAAATTATGCCCTCTCCTTACAATTTTATGTATTTGGGCATGTGCATTAATGTGTATATATGAATATGCATATTTTATATAATTAGGTGTCCACGATTGTCCCTGATTTTAACATCCTCTGTCCCTGATTCTCACACCTGCAGGTTGAGAGGTATGCCTTCTTCCTCCTTTTTCTATGGAAGTTAATACACAATAAAGTTAAAATGGGTACAGTATTCCACTACCCAGCCACAGGATTGCCAGCATCCTGCTGCTGTTTTTTTTTTTCTTATATTAAGTTTTAAAAATTTGTTAGCATGCAAATAAATAAATAAATCGCAAAAAAAATCCACAAGGTCATCAATTACGAGGCATGTGCTTTTGATTTTGTTGGACTATTTTTGCGCTCCCATATTTTAGGCTTTGTCCAGATTTCTTGTGCTAAAAGGTTGAGAAGTATGCTGATGGATAATTTGTCATTAATGCCTGGAGATTTTGAGGCATTTAACAGCACCTGCCAATGCAGTTTCCTTGTCTTGAGTTTTACCTCCCAGTTACCTCCCCTTTCAGGAAAAGTCACTTTTTACAACACAAAAAATATACATTAACATCCACACAGACAGTGTAATGTTTCATATGTGGATTATACTCCTTGTTTTTCTTAATATATCTATCTATCTATCTATCTATCTATCTATCTATCTATCTGTCTATCTATCTATCATCTGTCTATCTATATGATAAATAAGTATTTGTGATAAATACATTTGTTCTGTATAAGCCATTATCTCATTATCTATAATAAAAGCTCTGTTTTACAAAAAAATATCTGAAACATGCACATTTCATAGAAAATAATCCACTGGTTGCATCATCTGAGAAACATTTTCTGCTCATTTTCTGAACAGTTATGTGATGGCTCTGAAGCATTTTAAAAATGGCTGCTATCTTTACATTATAAAATCAATTTCAATTTATTATTGCAAGATCTGAAATCAACCGGGGATCCAGGAACATTTCCAATTGTAAATGGAAGTAATATAAATATTAACCAAAAATATAAGATGTATATATGAATGAATAAATAAAAGTAAATTATCAAGTGGTGTCTTATGAGGCACAACAGTATTAATTCCACACATTTAAGAAATATCATCACATTTAAGGAATATGATGTAAATCAGCATCTCTTCTTAGAAAAAAGAAAGAAAATGTTACATTATCCTTAATATGCTATAATGTATGCTCGAGTTCAGAGCATCACTATCACTGTCATATACAGAGGAAGCAGATGTTAATGCTAACTGCTCTTCACATGCTTGCCACTGCATTTCAAATACGCTGCACCAACCAGCCCTACAAAATTATTAATAAACTGTATGGATGTACAGCTGGGCCAAAAGGCATACATTAACTACAAATGCAGTGAATTTCAGCAGACTTAAATCTTTACATTAAACTTAAGTAGTTTATGCAGAGCCCTTGCATATTCAAACCAGAGTTGGACTTAATTTCTAACCATCTGGGCACAAAAGCAGATCTTAATGATTTGGGTGCTAGAACTTTTTGGATAAAACTTTTATAAAATAAAAGTCATAGTCATAACAATCTTAAGGATGGGTTATATAAACTGTACTTATAAGGCTTAGCTGAAGTCAATTAATGCTCACCAATTCACTAAGAGTGAAATCACCATGAGTCTATTATTGTGACATATACCAGTAGGCTGCCAACTTAATTTCCAAAGAGAGTTGAGTTGGGCACTACAGGTTATAAAATTGACGGGGCCTGCAATGCAGCAGATACTAAGCCAAAATCTTGCTTTCTGCAAACCCGTTTCATTTTATTAATTATTTATTTATAGATGTATTTATTTATTTATTTATTATCAGAACTGGACCCTATCCAGCAATGTATAACCCATTCCTACTCCAGATATAGCACTTATATTCTTTACTGTACTGTATAGGAGCTCTGACTTGCCTTAGCCTACACACTCAAAGGGAAATCACTATAACAGCACTTTCTTGTCCAAGAAGCATCTGTTCTCCACCAGTCCTTCATGCAAATGATAAAACATGTCATGTACTGATGCATTTTGTTCAAGTAGGCATATGGCATTTCAGTAAAAGTAAACATAGTCACCTGACAGGTCCATATTTGTCACAAACTTGACGAATGAAAATGCTTAAAAAATTCCTATTGAGAGGACATTTTGTTCTTTTTCTGCTAATATCGGTTTGGCTTTGCAGTGATTAGATCTGTGTCCCCTCCTCCACTGAACTGTTCACATGCAGTAGTCTATACTTTGCATACCTACAGATGTTCATAAATAACACTCCATCTCAAAGAGCATGCCCGAGAGCCCAAGCAAGATGGCTGCTTAGGCTTAGAGCTATGTACAGGTTCAAGAAAAAAGTGATTAATGAATCAGTCCCAGATTAGAAAAAAAAAAAAAAAAAACAACAAAACTCACAGGATGGAAGACAAAGTGAAAATGAAGCAAGAACTGGCAGAATTTAAAGTAACTCAACAGGAAGAACAGCTTGTAAACTGTTCCAAATGGTGATGGCAGTCACAGATGATCTAGGCCTAATGAGAGAAACAACTGGTGAACAACAAATAAAAGTGAATAAGATGAAAGAAATAATCACGGACTTAGATGAGGACAGAGCAAATCTGAGGTGCAGGACCCAGAAAATAGATCCAGAAAAAAAAAATCACAGTGATATCAGAAGTCTCAGAACATGTCCTGGCTACAGAAAGTACAGTTGTGTACACTTACCATAAATGTAGATGTTTGAGTGTATTCACTGTTGCAGTCATCACACTTGGGTTATCTGCCTGCAGGTAGCCCTCAGTTGGCCCGAATACCAGAGACTTAGTATTTCTGCATCAGTTGCTGTCGCTTCAGGACTGATGTCAGGTCATCAGGGGTATATAAGCAGGCAGCCAACACCATTATATCAGTTTTTCTTGCCCCAAATGTCTGGAGCCCCCAAATAGGGAGCTAAGTTATGGTGGAAAAAACACCACCAGCAAAAAGTAAATACCAACAGCCCAGTAAGGGGCGACTAAGAGAGATGGAGAGAGAGAGAGAGAGAGAAGGGGGCTGGAGGGTGGGAAACCAGGACTGCAACAGTGAATACACTCGAATAACTACATTTATGCTAAGTGTACACAACTGTACTATGTTCTTCAAGTTTCACTGTTGCAGTCATCACACTTGAGTTGATTCCCAAAGCTGAAGAATGGGTGGAGGCAGTCACAAAGAGTTGGGGCCAGCTAGAATGCCCTGCAGGACTGCTGCTGCAAAATCCACCCTGGATTTGGAAAAAATAGGCAGGTGGTAATGCTTGGTGAAGGTGTGAACAGAACTCCAAGTAGCAGCTTCCAGAATGTCCCTGGTAGGGACTCCTCTAAGAAAAGCTGTAGAGATTGAAGTTGCCCTAGCAGAATGCATTCTGACCCCCTGAGGGGGTGGTTTCCCATGGTGTCTATAACAGAAATGGATACAATGTGCTACCCATTTGGAAATGGTTTGTTTTGATACTGGCTTCCCCTCTGCCCCTGGTGCAAAGCTGACTAGTAACTGGTCAGATTTCCTGAAGGGCTTAGTCCTATCAAGGTAGAATCTGAGCTGTCTGTGCATGTCTGAAAAGTGCAGGATCCTTTCCCCCTTATTTTGAGGATTAGGAAAGAAGGTGGGTAAATGGATAGATTGGTTGAGAGTCACACAGGATACCACTTTGGGCATAAAAGAAAGGTTAATCCTGAGGGAGACCCTGTCAGCATGAAAAATAATGAAGGGTTCCAAAGCCATAAGTGCTTGTAGCTCAGGCACTCTTTTAGCTGAGGTGATGGCCAGAAGCAAGGCTGTTTTCCAAGAGAGGAATTTCAACTCTGCTGATGCTGCAGGCTCAAAGGGGGGTAGCGTGAGCTTTTCCAGCACAAAGTTAAGGTCTCAAGCAGGGGTGGGAGCTCTTCTTGATGGCCTTAAGTTGTTAGCCCCTCTCAGGGACTGTTTGATGAGAGGATAAGAGAAGAGAGGTGGCTCAGTGCATAATGAGCAGAGATGGCAGAGGCATGGATCTTAATGGAAGAGAAGAATAGGTCTCTGTGTAGTAGGTCTTCTAGGTAGTCCAGGATGAGCGGTAAGGAGGGCTGTGCTGTATTAGCTCCTTTAGAGAGAATCCAGGAACAATACCTTTTCCACTTATCAGCATAGGATTTCCTAGTACTGGGTCGTCTGGCTTCAAGAATGACATCCAGCACCTGCTTGCTTAGGTTGGCTAGTGGAGGAGAGTTCAAGGAATGAGCCAGGCTGTAAGGTTCAGGGTTTGCAGTTATGGATGCAAGATCTGTCCCTCCTGCTGAGTGAGAAGGGTTGGTATCTGAGGAAGGTGCCATAGTGGCACCAGTGACAGACTGTGCAGATGTAGGTAACAATGTTGGCGTGGCCAGTCTGGGGCAATCGATTGCCCTTGGTTTGTCATGCCTTATCTTGTGTAGCACTCTTGTAAGAAAAGGCACAGTGGGAAATGCATAGATTGAGAGATTTATCTACTGGAAGGCTAGGGCATCCACTTCCCAGGCCTTGCTGTGAAGTACCCAGGCACAGAATTTGCTGAGCTAGTGATTGTAGGGGGAGGTGAACATGTCCACCTTCATGGTACCGCATTTCTGATTTAGAAGGCTGAAGGTGTAGAGGTCTAATTGCCACTCATGTGGGTCTAGGAGATTTCTGCTTAAGTCATCCACCAGAGAGTTTTGTTTGCCTGGAAGGAATTGAGCTTGCAGGTGAATTTGCATAGCCAAGGCTGTGTTCCACAGGGTCATGGCTAGCCTGCACAGTGGGTAAGAGTGGATTCCCCCCTGCTTGTTGATGTACCACATCATTGTGGTGGTGTTGGTTTTTACCAGAAGGGGCCCTGGTGAGAGTAGGGATCTGAAAGCTGTCAGAGAGTGCTGAACAGCTAGCATCTCTTTTTGGTTGATGTGCAGGTGAATTTGGTTTGGGCTCCAGTGGCCACCCAGATGTGCCCCAGGCCTAGCCTGATGTATCTGTGGTTAGGGTCTGGGCGGCATGGGGTTGTGTAAAGAGAAGTTCATTGTTGTGGTTGCATGCTGCTGCCCACCAAAGAAGCTCTGTCCTGAGACAAGGTATGATAGGTATTATAGTTTCCAGGTCCTGAGAATGTTGGCACCAAAGACTTTTTAAGTACCATTGAAATTTCCTCATATGCAGTCTGACATATGGAATTAGTAGAATGCAGGAGGCCATGAACCCTAGAGCCTGCAGGATTTTCCTGCAGATAGCTGGGTTCTGGTGGCCATTTGAGTGAAGTAGCCTGTCAGATAGCCTTGCTTTTTTTGAGTAAGGAATGCCATCTCGGATGCTGTGTCCAAGCTTGCTCCCAGGAATACATTTTTTTGAATGGGTACTAGTTTTGATTTCTTTTCATTGATAGTGTACCTCAGGGAGGTTAGAAGGTCCTTTACAAATGTCAGGTGCTGCAACAGCTTTTCCTGACTGTCTGCCTGAATCAAGCAATCGTTCAAGTAAGGGTAAATTTGAATCTGTCTCTGAATGCAATAGGCAATGGCTGGAGCCAGACATTTTGTGAAGACTCTGGGAGTAGTGGGTAAGCCAAAGGGAAGGGCAGAGAACTGATAATGCATAGATCTTGCCCTGAAATGTAGATATTTCCTGCATGATTCCCTGATAGGGATGTGCAGATAGGCTTTCCTTTAGGTCTAGGGTGGCTAACCAGGCATCTTTTGACAGCATAGGGAGAAGCTGCTGTAGGGTGAGCATTTTGAATTTTGCTACTACCAGGAATGTGTTAAGAATGGAACGGTCTAAGATTGGGCACCAGGTGCCCTCTTTTCTGGGTACCAGGAAAAGCATGGAATAAAAACCTTGGCATATCTGTTCTGCAGGAACAGGTTGACTTGCCCTTATGGAGAGCAGGGATTGAACTTGGTTTTGTGTTTCTGCCTACTGGTTTGGTGGAAGGTCTGGGAACCCTTTTCGTGTTGGCAGTGTGTGGAAGTAAAATGTGTACCCCTGGAATACTATGTTGAGGACCCATTGATCGTTGGTTATGGAGGTCCAGTTTTTTGCATGGTGGGCAAGTTTTCCTCCTAGAGGCATGAGCAATTGGGCAGAGATGAGGAGAGGAGTTGAGAAGTCATTGTGAATTATTTCTGTAAGGGGGTTGCTTAACACTCCCTGTTTTAGAAGGGGAGGTACTCCATTGCTTAGATCTCTGCATACCCTGAGACTATAGTCTGGGGGGGTCTGTTTTCCCTGGGTTTAGATTGAGATGGCCTTGAGGGGGCTGGAAAGGACCAATGCTTTGAGGGGTAATGCCTACTGAATCTTGAAGGTTGCACTTGCAAAATCTTTGACTGTCTGCATAGACTTAGCCTTTTCTTCCATCTTTTTTAGAACCACTTTTGCTTTGGTGCAAAACAGATTGTCCTTGTTCAAAGTAGCGTCCAGTAATTTTTATTTGACATGGTCTGGCAAGGTCTGCTCCTTAAGCCAAGCATGTCTTCTAAGTACAGAACCTGTGACTGCTGCTCTGCAAGATGCTTCTAGGGCGTCAGACCCACATTGCAGGGTATGTTTGCTGACTTGGCTTGCAGAATGCATAAGTTCCTGTAAATCTTTATTTTTTGCCCAGTCAGGAAAGGTAGATCATTTTTGCTTAATAAGTTCCATAGTATGTTGCTGGTATTTCAGCATGTGGAACTGACAATTCAATGCTCTAATGGCAAGAGTTGTAGAGGTATATACTTTCTTACCGCATCTGTCTAAAGTTCTAGAATCCCTGTCCGAAGGGGTGGAATTCTTAACTGTAGTTGCTTTTATTCCTTTAGGCCCTTGGGAGATGACCTCTGGGTCAGCAGTAGGATTTTTGAAAATACATTTGTGAGAGTCAGGAACTGTAGTACTTGTCTGGTTTCCTTGGAGCAGGGGGTAAAGTATCAGGAGTTAGACTGGATTCCATGAAGACATCATCCACAACATCCAAAACAGGAGGGATAGCTAAGGGTCTGTGCTTTGGTAAGTCTAAAAATTCCCAGAGTCTCTTTTTTGACTGAGGATAATCCTGGCATTCCCAGTGGAAATGTTTCCTCAACGTATGTAGGGTTTCACCAAAAGAAAAATCCTCTGGAGGGGAAGCAGAAGGAATGGATTCCTCTGCATCAGAATCCTCAGGCAGATAAAGTCATGTCTTCATATTCTGAAACCTCAGAGTCATCGGACTCTTGGTCAATCAAAGCTGCTGGGAACAGGTCTCTTTTTCTTTTAGCAGGGGAAGGCTGGCTTCCCCTAATCAGTATGATCAGGTCTTCTGCCATTTTAAGCATTTGTGATTGTGGCAAGGAAGCAGGCACTTGAGTTTGGGTCGTCATTTTTTTAGGGGTAGTTCATACTCTTGGCCTTAGAAACTCAGTAGTTTTAGAGAGAACTGAAAACACAAAAGAAGTCATTGGTTTGTGTCGAATATCGGTAATGCGAAGAACTTCCTCAGAAGCCAGTGCCTGCACAGCATCTCCCGGACCCATCCAAGGTAGAGACAGGTTCCGTAATCAAAGAAGAGTCTCATGGCATACCGGACTCCGAATGCCTGTGAATCCATCGAAGCGAGCATCAGGGGCTGTGAAAGTGACTCACTGAGTACTGGCAAACTGGTGACTAGCTTAACGGAAGCGTCATTGGTAGTTTTGGACCTGTTCAATCTGTCTCTGCCTTTATCCTTACGATTCTTCAGAAGATCTGTAGTTGAATTACTTACTGAAGCCATTTTGGAATATGGCGATAGAGAACGAAAGTATTTAGCTACAATAAGGGCCCGACAATGAATAATTCAGGTGCTGAACAAAGCACAAAACTGACAGCGAGGTATGTCGTGGTCTGGGCCTAAACAGGTAATGCAGTAAGAATGGAAATCTCGGTGTGGTATTTGCTTTCCACAGGCGAGACAATTGTTAACTTTTTCTGACATCGGTTAGACCAAGAAAAAAGGGTCCCCAATGGAGTACTTAGCTTTAGAAGACTTCAGGATGATTCAGTTCAGAAACAAAAACTCAGGTAGCGGCTGACCAGCACTCATGCAAACTGCTTCTGCTTTGGGCTCATCGGCAAGAAAGACTGATGTAATGGCATTGGCTGCCTGTTTTTATACCCCTGACGACCTGACATCAGTCTGAAAGTGACAGCAACCAATGCAGAAATACTAAGTCTCTGGTAACTGGGCTGAATGAGGGCTACCTGCAGGCAGATAACCCAAGTGTGATGACTGCAACAGTGAAACACGAAGAACATCTGAAATGAATGATGCTGGAATTACTGGAAAGTAATTTTCACTTACCCAGATGACAAGCCAATAATACAAAAAACCTACAGAGCTTGTAGAATCAGAACTGTAAGAAGAGGACAGCAGTAACACATATCAGCATGTTTGCACAACTATAAACTTAAAGAAGAAATTATGTGACAAGTCAAAACACTTGAACTGATGCCCTGTAATGGTATGTGTAAAACTGGTGGCGAATTATTCCAAATCACTGCATACACTAAGAAAAGGGATGGCTGACTTGTTGAGCCACCGAAAGCCCAGGGAATTCCTGCATGGATTAATTACCTTGCTATCTTAATAATAAAATGGAAGGGAAACAGGCACATGTTCCAAATAGAGGCAGAGGCACAACTGTTTGTTACAGAGACTGCACAGTGGAAGTTGAAGTAACTTATGCAGAGAAATAAACTCAGATATCCCACCTTAAACTGACTGGCAGATAAACTTTTGAAGTGCCAGATAGGTGGTAGACAAAGGCAACTGTGGGAAAAAGAACTAAAGAGGAAGTAAACAAAGGCTCACAGAGTGATGTCAATAAGACAAGTGCAGCTGACAAGATTCTGAGCATATAAAAAAAATAGGAAGACAGAACATGGAAAACACATGAATTATGAGGGAGTACACAAAAAAGATGCAAGAACAATGAGAAGCTTGTAAAAGCAGAAAACTGGCAGAAGAGGTGAGTCCAATAATGACTGCTGCAGCAGGATAGAGCTACAAGAAGAAAAAGAAGAAGATACTGGCCGGGATTCACTAATCCTCCATGTAAGACTAAAGAAGTCTTATTCAGAAACCACAGCCTAAGAGTATGACATCAGTGTGTCATGCATATTCATGAGGGCGTGCTGACTCAACTCTAACGCTAACACGGAGCATGCACGAGTGCAGGGGGTGTGTCAGACTGCTGAGCAGTCCAAATATCCATGCCCCTGCAAGTGTCTAAACTGCAAATGTCAACTGAAATGAGCGAGTCTGCTCAAATGTCTACATACCCAACACTACACTCCCCCACATTCTAAATCCCTGTACAAGTTTAAAATGTAAAGCTTTCCATTTTTTTTTTATTATTCCCGATATAGCTACCCGTATTTGCACGTGTATGCGTGGGTTTGCCCATTGCTTAGCTACAGTTAGCAGTGTAGACATCAAAGAGGATAATAAACTATGCAAATTAAGCCAAATAGCAATAGTGTAGTGGTAGAGCCTTTTCACAAAGAGGAGGCATTCCCCATTCGTGTCCCACCACTCCCCTTCCCATTTTCTGTAGGAAATATGTGCATAAAAATAATTCCTGACATTTACCTTTTAAATTTTAGTAAAATGCATTGAAATGGCTTATGTAGTAGTGAACTTTTAGTTATGTACTCACCATAACTTCAGATGTATGGGATCCATCTCGCCTACATTCTGACTGATTTTGGGTTTCCCCCCAGCCCGGATTCCCTTTCCCGGGCCCCC